>NW_027469548.1:0-104719 GCF_051020765.1 Lasioglossum baleicum
CTAACGCATAACGCATAACGCATAACGCTTAACGCATAACGCATAACGCATAACGCATAACGCATAACGCATAACGCATAACGCATAACGCATAACGCATAACGCATAACGCATAACGCCTAACGCATAACGCATAACGCATAACGCATAACGCCTAACGCATAACGCCTAACGCATAACGCATAACGCATAACGCTTAACGCATAACGCATAACGCATAACGGATAACGCTTGACGCATAACGCATAACGCATAACGCATAACGCATAACGCATAACGCATAAACGCATAACGCATAACGCATAACGCATAACGCATAACGCATAACGCATAACGCATAACGCATAACGCATAACGCATAACGCATAACGCATAACGCATAACGCATAACGCATAACGCATAACGCATAACGCATAACGCATAACGCATAACGCCTAACGCATAACGCATAACGCATAACGCATAACGCCTAACGCATAACGCCTAACGCATAACGCATAACGCATAACGCATAACGCATAACGCATAACGCATAACGATAACGCATAACGCATAACGCATAACGCATAACGGCATAACGCATAACGCATAACGCATAACGCATAACGCATAACGCATAACGCATAACGCATAACGCATAACGCATAACGCATAACGCATAACGCATAACGCATAACGCATAACGCATAACGCATAACGCATAACGCATAACGCATAACGCATAACGCATAACGCATAACGCATAACGCATAACGCATAACGCATAACGCATAACGCATAACGCATAACGCATAACGCATAACGCATAACGCATAACGCATAACGCATAACGCATAACGCATAACGCATAACGCATAACGCATAACGCATAACGCATAACGCATAACGCATAACGCATAACGCATAACGCATAACGCATAACGCATAACGCATAACGCATAACGCATAACGCATAACGCATAACGCATAACGCATAACGCATAACGCATAACGCATAACGCATAACGCATAACGCGAAACGCATAACGCATAACGCATAACGCATAACGCATAACGCATAACGCATAACGCATAACGCATAACGCATAACGCATAACGCATAACGCATAACGCATAACGCATAACGCATAACGCATAACGCATAACGCATAACGCATAACGCATAACTCATAACGCATAACGCATAACGCATAACGCATAACGCATAACGCATAACGCATAACGCATAACGCATAACGCATAACGCATAACGCATAACGCATAACGCATAACGCATAACGCATAACGCATAACGCATAACGCATAACGCATAACGCATAACGCCTAACGCATAACGCATAACTCATAACGCATAACGCATAACGCATAACGCATAACGCATAACGCATAACGCATAACGCATAACGCATAACGCATAACGCATAACGCATAACGCATAACGCCTAACGCATAACGCATAACGCATAACGCATAACGCCTAACGCATAACGCATAACGCATAACGCTTAACGCATAACGCATAACGCATAACGGATAACGCTTGACGCATAACGCATAACACATAACGCATAACGCATAACGCATAAAGCATAACGCATAACGCATAACGCATAACGCATAACGCATAACGCATAACGCATAACGCATAACGCATAACGCATAACGCATAACGCATAACGCATAACGCATAACGCATAACGCATAACGCATAACGCATAACGCATAACGCATAACGCATAACGCATAACGCATAACGCATAACGCATAACGCATAACGCATAACGCATAACGCATAACGCATAACGCATAACGCATAACGCATAACGCATAACGCATAACGCATAACGCATAACGCATAACGCATAACGCATAACGCATAACGCATAACGCATAACGCATAACGCATAACGCATAACGCATAACGCATAACGCATAACGCATAACGCATAACGCATAACGCATAACGCATAACGCATAACGCATAACGCATAACGCATAACGCATAACGCATAACGCATAACGCATAACGCATAACGCATAACGCATAACGCATAACGCATAACGCATAACGCATAACGCCTAACGCATAACGCCTAACGCATAACGCATAACGCATAACGCTTAACGCATAACGCATAACGGATAACGCTTGACGCATAACGCATAACGCATAACGCATAACGCATAACGCATAACGCATAACGCATAACGCATAACGCATAACGCATAACGCCTAACGCATAACGCATAACGCATAACGCATAACGCTTAACGCATAACGCATAACGCATAACGCATAACGGATAACGCTTGACGCATAACGCATAACGCATAACGCATAACGCATAACGCATAACGCATAACGCATAACGCATAACGCAATAACGCATAACGCATAACGCATAACGCATAACGCATAACGCAATAACGCATAACGCATAACGCATAACGCATAACGCATAACGCATAACGCATAACGCATAACGGATAACGCAAGACGCATAACGCATAACGCATAACGCATAACGCATAACGCATAACGCATAACGCATAACGCATAACGCATAACGCCTAACGCATAACGCATAACGCATAACGCATAACGCCTAACGCATAACGCATAACGCATAACGCTTAACGCATAACGCATAACGCATAACGCATAACGCATAACGGATAACGCTTGACGCATAACGCATAACACATAACGCATAACGCATAACGCATAACGCATAACGCATAACGCATAACGCTTAACGAATAACGCATAACGCATAACGCATAACGCATAACGCATAACGCATAACGCATAACGCATAACGCATAACGCATAACGAATAACGCATACCGCATAGCGCATAACGTATAACGCTTAACGATTAACGCATAACGCATAACGCATATCGCATAACGCTTAACGCATAACGCATAACGCATAACGCATAACGCATAACGCATAACGCATAACGCATAACGCATAACGCATAACGCATAACGCATAACGCATAACGCATAACGCATAACGCATAACGCATAACGCATAAACGCATAACGCATAACGCATAACGCATAACGCATAACGCATAACGCATAACGCATAACGCATAACGCATAACGCATAACGCATAACGCATAACGCATAACGCATAACGCATAACGCATAACGCATAACGCGAAACGCATAACGCATAACGCATAACGCATAACGCATAACGCATAACGCATAACGCATAACGCATAACGCATAACGCATAACGCATAACGCATAACGCATAACGCATAACGCATAACGCATAACGCATAACGCATAACGCATAACGCATAACTCATAACGCATAACGCATAACGCATTAACGCATAACGCATAACGCATAACGCATAACGCATAACGCATAACGCATAACGCATAACGCATAACGCATAACGCATAACGCATAACGCATAACGCATAACGCATAACGCATAACGCATAACGCATAACGCCTAACGCATAACGCATAACTCATAACGCATAACGCATAACGCATAACGCATAACGCATAACGCATAACGCATAACGCATAACGCATAACGCATACGCATAACGCATAACGCATAACGCCTAACGCATAACGCATAACGCATAACGCATAACGCCTAACGCATAACGCATAACGCATAACGCTTAACGCATAACGCATAACGCATAACGGATAACGCTTGACGCATAACGCATAACACATAACGCATAACGCATAACGCATAAAGCATAACGCATAACGCATAACGCATAACGCATAACGCATAACGCATAACGCATAACGCATAACGCATAACGCATAACGCATAACGCATAACGCATAACGCATAACGCATAACGCATAACGCATAACGCATAACGCATAACGCATAACGCATAACGCATAACGCATAACGCATAACGCATAACGCATAACGCATAACGCATAACGCATAACGCATAACGCATAACGCATAACGCATAACGCATAACGCATAACGCATAACGCATAACGCATAACGCATAACGCATAACGCATAACGCATAACGCATAACGCATAACGCATAACGCATAACGCATAACGCATAACGCCTAACGCATAACGCATAACGCATAACGCATAACGCCTAACGCATAACGCATAACGCATAACGCTTAACGCATAACGCATAACGCATAACGGATAACGCTTGACGCATAACGCATAACACATAACGCAAAACGCATAACGCATAAAGCATAACGCATAACGCATAACGCATAACGCATAACGCATAACGCATAACGCATAACGCATAACGCATAACGCATAACGCATAACGCATAACGCATAACGCATAAACGCATAACGCATAACGCATAACGCATAACGCATAACGCATAACGCATAACGCATAACGCATAACGCATAACGCATAACGCATAACGCATAACGCATAACGCATAACGCATAAAGCATAACGCATAACGCACAACGCACAACGCACAACGCATAACGCACAACGCATAACGCATAACGCATAACGCATAACGCATAACGCATAACGCATAACGCATAACGCATAACGCATAACGCCTAACGCATAACGCATAACGCATAACGCATAACGCCTAACGCATAACGCATAACGCATAACGCATAACGCTTAACGCATAACGCATAACGCATAACGCATAACGGATAACGCTTGACGCATAACGCATAACGCATAACGCATAACGCATAACGCATAACGCGAAACGCATAACGCATAACGCATAACGCATAACGCATAACGCATAACGCATAACGCATAACGCATAACGCATAACGCATAACGCATAACGCATAACGCATAACGCATAACGCATAACGCATAACGCATAACGCATAACGCATAACGCATAACGCATAACGCATAACGCATAACGCATAACGCATAACGCATAACTCATAACGCATAACGCATAACGCATAACGCATAACGCATAACGCATAACGCATAACGCATAACGCATAACGCATAACGCATAACGCATAACGCATAACGCATAACGCATAACGCATAACGCATAACGCATAACGCATAACGCATAACGCATAACGCATAACGCATAACGCATAACGCCTAACGCATAACGCATAACTCATAACGCATAACGCATAACGCATAACGCATAACGCATAACGCATAACGCATAACGCATAACGCATAACGCATAACGCATAACGCATAACGCCTAACGCATAACGCATAACGCATAACGCATAACGCCTAACGCATAACGCATAACGCATAACGCTTAACGCATAACGCATAACGCATAACGGATAACGCTTGACGCATAACGCATAACACATAACGCAAAACGCATAACGCATAAAGCATAACGCATAACGCATAACGCATAACGCATAACGCATAACGCATAACGCATAACGCATAACGCATAACGCATAACGCATAACGCATAACGCATAACGCATAACGCATAACGCATAACGCATAACGCATAACGCATAACGCATAACGCATAACGCATAACGCATAACGCATAACGCATAACGCATAACGCATAACGCATAACGCATAACGCATAACGCATAACGCATAACGCATAACGCATAACGCATAACGCATAACGCATAACGCATAACGCATAACGCATAACGCATAACGCATAACGCATAACGCATAACGCATAACGCATAACGCATAACGCATAACGCATAACGCATAACGCATAACGCATAACGCATAACGCATAACGCATAACGGATAACGCAAGACGCATAACGCATAACGCATAACGCATAACGCATAACGCATAACGCATAACGCATAACGCATAACGCATAACGCATAACGCCTAACGCATAACGCATAACGCATAACGCATAACGCCTAACGCATAACGCATAACGCATAACGCTTAACGCATAACGCATAACGCATAACGCATAACGCATAACGGATAACGCTTGACGCATAACGCATAACACATAACGCATAACGCATAACGCATAACGCATAACGCATAACGCATAACGCTTAACGAATAACGCATAACGCATAACGCATAACGCATAACGCATAACGCATAACGCATAACGCATAACGCATAACGCATAACGCATAACGAATAACGCATACCGCATAGCGCATAACGTATAACGCTTAACGATTAACGCATAACGCATAACGCATATCGCATAACGCTTAACGCATAACGCATAACGCATAACGCATAACGCATAACGCATAACGCATAACGCATAACGCATAACGCATAACGCATAACGCATAACGCATAACGCATAACGCATAACGCATAACGCATAACGCATAACGCATAACGCATAACGCATAACGCATAAGCATAACGCATAACGCATAACGCATAACGCATAACGCATAACGCATAACGCATAACGCATAACGCATAACGCATAACGCATAACGCATAACGCATAACGCATAACGCATAACGCATAACGCATAACGCATAACGCATAACGCATAACGCATAACGCATAACGCATAACGCATAACGCATAACGCATAACGCATAACGCATAACGCATAACGCATAACGCATAACGCATAACGCATAACGCATAACGCCTAACGCATAACGCATAACGCATAACGCATAACGCATAACGCCTAACGCATAACGCATAACGCATAACGCATAACGCTTAACGCATAACGCATAACGCATAACGCATAACGCATAACGGATAACGCTTGACGCATAACGCATAACACATAACGCATAACGCATAACGCATAACGCATAACGCATAACGCTTAACGAATAACGCATAACGCATAACGCATAACGCATAACGAATAACGCATACCGCATAGCGCATAACGTATAACGCTTAACGATTAACGCATAACGCATAACGCATATCGCATAACGCTTAACGCATAACGCATAACGCATAACGCATAACGCATAACGCATAACGCATAACGCATAACGCATAACGCATAACGCATCGCGCATAACGCATAACGCATAACGCATAACGCATAACGCATAACGCATAACGCATAACGCATAACGCATAACGCATAACGCATAACGCATAACGCATAACGCATAACGCATAACGCATAACGCATAACGCATAACGCATAACGCATAACGCATAACGCACAACGCACAACGCACAACGCATAACGCATAACGCATAACGCATAACGCATAACGCATAACGCATAACGCATAACGCATAACGCATAACGCATAACGCATAACGCCTAACGCATAACGCATAACGCATAACGCATAACGCCTAACGCATAACGCATAACGCATAACGCTTAACGCATAACGCATAACGCATAACGCATAACGGATAACGCTTGACGCATAACGCATAACACATAACGCATAACGCATAACGCATAACGCATAACGCATAACGCATAACGCATAACGCATAACGCTTAACGAATAACGCATAACGCATAACGCATAACGCATAACGCATAACGCATAACGCATAACGCATAACGAATAACGCATACCGCATAGCGCATAACGTATAACGCTTAACGATTAACGCATAACGCATAACGCATATCGCATAACGCTTAACGCATAACGCATAACGCATAACGCATAACGCATAACGCATAACGCATAACGCATACCGCATAACGCATAACGCATAACGCATAACGCATCGCGCATAACGCATAACGCATAACGCATAACGCATAACGCATAACGCATAACGCATAACGCATAACGCATAACGCATAACGCATAACGCATAACGCATAACGCATAACGCATAACGCATAACGCATAACGCATAACGCATAACGCATAACGCATAACGCATAACGCATAACGCATAACGCATAACGCATAACGCATAACGCATAACGCATAACGCATAACGCATAACGCATAACGCATAACGCATAACGCATAACGCATAACGCATAACGAATAACGCATATCGCATAACGCATAACGCATAACGCATAACGCATAACGCATAACGCATAACGCATAACGCATAACGCATAACGCATAACGCATAACGCATAACGAATAACGCATAACGCATAACGCATAACGCATAACGCACAACGCATAACGCATAACGCATAACGCATAACGCATAACGCATAACGCATAACGCATAACGCATAACGCATAACGCATAACGCATAACGCATAACGCATAACGCGAAACGCATAACGCATAACGCATAACGCATAACGCATAACGCATAACGCATAACGCATAACGCATAACGCATAACGCATAACGCATAACGCATAACGCATAACGCATAACGCATAACGCATAACGCATAACGCATAACGCATAACGCATAACGCATAACGCATAACGCATAACGCATAACGCATAACGCATAACGCATAACGCATAACGCATAACGCATAACGCATAACGCATAACGCATAACGCATAACGCATAACGCATAACGCATAACGCATAACGCATAACGCATAACGCATAACGCATAACGGATAACGCAAGACGCATAACGCATAACGCATAACGCATAACGCATAACGCATAACGCATAACGCATAACGCATAACGCATAACGCATAACGCATAACGCCTAACGCATAACGCATAACGCATAACGCCTAACGCATAACGCATAACGCATAACGCTTAACGCATAACGCATAACGCATAACGCATAACGGATAACGCTTGACGCATAACGCATAACACATAACGCATAACGCATAACGCATAACGCATAACGCATAACGCATAACGCATAACGCATAACGCTTAACGAATAACGCATAACGCATAACGCATAACGCATAACGCATAACGCATAACGCATAACGCTTAACGGATAACGCTTGACGCATAACGCATAACACATAACGCATAACGCATAACGCATAACGCATAACGCATAACGCATAACGCATAACGCATAACGCTTAACGCATAACGCATAACGCATAACGCATAACGCATAACGCATAACGCATAACGCATAACGCATAACGCATAAAGCATAACGCATAACGCACAACGCACAACGCACAACGCATAACGCATAACGCATAACGCATAACGCATAACGCATAACGCATAACGCATAACGCATAACGCATAACGCATAACGCATAACGCATAACGCATAACGCATAACGCATAACGCATAACGCATAACGCATAACGCATAACGCATAACGCATAACGCATAACGCATAACGCATAACGCATAACGCATAACGCATAACGCATAACGCATAACGCATAACGCATAACGCATAACGCATAACGGATAACGCTTGACGCATAACGCATAACGCATAACGCATAACGCATAACGCATAACGCATAACGCATAACGCATAACGCATAACGCATAACGCATAACGCATAACGCATAACGCATAACGCATAACGCATAACGCATAACGCATAACGCATAACGCATAACGCATAACGCATAACGCATAACGCATAACGCATAACGCATAACGCATAACGCATAACGCATAACGCATAACGCATAACGCATAACGCATAACGCATAACGGATAACGCAAGACGCATAACGCATAACGCATAACGCATAACGCATAACGCATAACGCATAACGCATAACGCATAACGCATAACGCATAACGCATAACGCATAACGCATAACGCATAACGCATAACGCATAACGCATAACGCATAACGCCTAACGCATAACGCATAACGCATAACGCATAACGCCTAACGCATAACGCATAACGCATAACGCTTAACGCATAACGCATAACGCAAAACGGATAACGCTTGACGCATAACGCATAACACATAACGCATAACGCATAACGCATAACGCATAACGCATAACGCTTAACGAATAACGCATAACGCATAACGCATAACGCATAACGCATAACGCATAACGAATAACGCATACCGCATAGCGCATAACGTATAACGCTTAACGATTAACGCATAACGCATAACGCATATCGCATAACGCTTAACGCATAACGCATAACGCATAACGCATAACGCATAACGCATAACGCATAACGCATAACGCATAACGCATAACGCATAACGCATAACGCATAACGCATAACGCATAACGCATAACGCATAACCCATTGCGCATAACGCTTAACGCGTAACGCAAAACTCATAACGCATAACGCATAACGCATAACGCATAACGCATAGCCCATAACGCATAACGCATAACGCATAATGCAAAAGTCATAACGCATAACGCATAACGCATAACGCATAACGCATAACGCATAACGCATAACGCATAACGCATAACGCATAACGCATAACGCATAACGCATAACGCATAACGCATAACGCATAACGCATAACGCATAACGCATAACGCATAACGCATAACGCATAACGCATAACGCATAACGCATAACGCATAACGCATAACGCATAACGCATAACGCATAACGCATAACGCATAACGCATAACGCATAACGCATAACGCATAACGCAAACGCATAACGCATAACGCATAACGCATAACGCATAACGCATAACGCATAACGCATAACGCATAACGCATAACGCATAACGCATAACGCATAACGCATAACGCATAACGCATAACGCATAACGCATAACGCATAACGCATAACGCATAACGCATAGCCCATAACGCATAACGCATAACGCATAATGCAAAAGTCATAACGCATAAGGCATAACGCTTAACGCATAACGCATAACGCATAACGCATAACGCATAACGCATAACGCATAACGCATAACGCATAACGCATAACGCATAATGCAAAAGTCATAACGCATAACGCATAACGCATAACGCATAACGTATAAACCATAGCCCATAACGCATAACGCATAACGCATAACGCATAACGCATAACGCATAACGCATAACGCATAACGCATAACGCATAACGCATAACGCAAACGCATAACGCATAACGCATAACGCATAACGCATAACGCATAACGCATAACGCATAACGCATAACGCATAACGCATAACGCATAACGCATAACGCATAACGCATAACGCATAACGCATAACGCATAACGCATAGCCCATAACGCATAACGCATAACGCATAATGCAAAAGTCATAACGCATAACGCATAACGCATAACGCATAACGCATAACGCATAACGCATAACGCATAACGCATAACGCATAACGCATAACGCATAAGGCATAACGCATAACGCATAACGCATAACGCATAACGCATAACGCATAGCCCATAACGCATAACGCATAACGCATAATGCAAAAGTCATAACGCATAAGGCATAACGCTTAACGCATAACGCATAACGCATAACGCATAACGCATAACGCATAACGCATAACGCATAACGCATAACGCATAACGCATAACGCATAACGCATAACGCATAACGCATAACGCATAACGCATAACGCATAGCCCATAACGCATAACGCATAACGCATAATGCAAAAGTCATAACGCATAACGCATAACGCATAGCGCATAACGCATAACGCATAACGCATAACGCATAACGCATAACGCATAACGCATAACGCATAACGCATAACGCATAACGCATAACGCATAACGCATAACGCATAACGCATAACGCATAACGCATAACGCATAACGCATAACGCATAACGCATAACGCATAACGCATAACGCATAACGCATAACGCATAACGCATAACGCATAACGCATAACGCATAACGCATAACGCATAACGCATAACGCATAACGCATAACGCATAACGCATAACGCATAACGCATAACGCATAACGCATAACGCATAACGCATAACGCATAACGCATAACGCATAACGCATAACGCATAACGCATAACGCATAACGCATAACGCATAACGCATAACGCATAACGCATAACGCATAACGCATAACCCATTGCGCATAACGCTTAACGCGTAACGCAAAACTCATAACGCATAACGCATAACGCATAACGCATAACGCATAGCCCATAACGCATAACGCATAACGCATAATGCAAAAGTCATAACGCATAACGCATAACGCATAACGCATAACGCATAACGCATAACGCATAACGCATAACGCATAACGCATAACGCATAACGCATAACGCATAACGCATAACGCATAACGCATAACGCATAACGCATAACGCATAACGCATAACGCATAACGCATAACGCATAACGCATAACGCATAACGCATAACGCATAACGCATAACGCATAACGCATAACGCATAACGCATAACGCATAACGCATAACGCATAACGCATAACGCATAACGCATAACGCATAACGCATAACGCATAACGCATAACGCATAAGGCATAACGCATAACGCATAACGCATAACGCATAACGCATAGCCCATAACGCATAACGCATAACGCATAACGCATAGCCCATAACGCATAACGCATAACGCATAATGCAAAAGTCATAACGCATAACGCATAACGCATAACGCATAACGCATAACGTATAAACCATAGCCCATAACGCATAACGCATAACGCATAACGCATAACGCATAACGCATAACGCATAACGCATAACGCATAACGCATAACGCATAACGCATAACGCATAACGCATAACGCATAACGCGAAACGCATAACGCATAACGCATAACGCATAACGCATAACGCATAACGCATAACGCATAACGCATAACGCATAACGCATAACGCATAACGCATAACGCATAACGCATAACGCATAACGCATAACGCATAACGCATAACGCATAACGCATAACGCATAACGCATAACGCATAACGCATAACGCATAACGCATAACGCATAACGCATAACGCATAACGCATAACGCATAACGCATAACGCATAACGCATAACGCATAACGCATAACGCATAACGCATAACGCATAACGCATAACGCATAACGCATAACGCATAACGCATAACGCATAACGCATAACGCATAACGCATAACGCATAGCCCATAACGCATAACGCATAACGCATAATGCAAAAGTCATAACGCATAAGGCATAACGCTTAACGCATAACGCATAACGCATAACGCATAACGCATAACGCATAACGCATAACGCATAACGCATAACGCATAACGCATAACGCATAACGCATAGCCCATAACGCATAACGCATAACGCATAATGCAAAAGTCATAACGCATAACGCATAACGCATAACGCATAACGCATAACGCATAACGCATAACGCATAACGCATAACGCATAACGCATAACGCATAACGCATAACGCATAACGCATAACGCATAACGCATAACGCATAACGCATAACGCATAACGCATAACGCATAACGCATAACGCATAACGCATAACGCATAACGCATAACGCATAACGCATAACGCATAACGCATAACGCATAACGCATAACGCATAACGCATAACGCATAACGCATAACGCATAACGCATAACGCATAACGCATAACGCATAACGCATAACGCATAACGCATAACGCATAACGCATAACGCATAACGCATAACGCATAACGCATAACGCATAAGGCATAACGCATAACGCATAACGCATAACGCATAACGCATAACGCATAGCCCATAACGCATAACGCATAACGCATAATGCAAAAGTCATAACGCATAACGCATAACGCATAACGCATAACGTATAAACCATAGCCCATAACGCATAACGCATAACGCATAACGCATAACGCATAACGCATAACGCATAACGCATAACGCATAACGCATAACGCATAACGCATAACGCATAACGCATAACGCATAACGCATAACGCATAACGCATAACGCATAACGCATAACGCAAACGCATAACGCATAACGCATAACGCATAACGCATAACGCATAACGCATAACGCATAACGCATAACGCATAACGCATAACGCATAACGCATAACGCATAACGCATAACGCATAACGCATAACGCATAACGCATAACGCATAGCCCATAACGCATAACGCATAACGCATAATGCAAAAGTCATAACGCATAAGGCATAACGCTTAACGCATAACGCATAACGCATAACGCATAACGCATAACGCATAACGCATAACGCATAACGCATAACGCATAACGCATAACGCATAACGCATAACGCATAACGCATAACGCATAACGCATAACGCATAACGCATAACGCATAACGCATAACGCATAACGCATAACGCATAACGCATAACGCATAACGCATAACGCATAACGCATAACGCATAACGCATAACGCATAACGCATAACGCATAACGCATAACGCATAACCCATTGCGCATAACGCTTAACGCGTAACGCAAAACTCATAACGCATAACGCATAACGCATAACGCATAACGCATAGCCCATAACGCATAACGCATAACGCATAATGCAAAAGTCATAACGCATAACGCATAACGCATAACGCATAACGCATAACGCATAACGCATAACGCATAACGCATAACGCATAACGCATAACGCATAACGCATAACGCATAACGCATAACGCATAACGCATAACGCATAACGCATAACGCATAATGCATAACGCATAACGCATAACGCATAACGCATAACGCATAACGCATAACGCATAACGCATAACGCATAACGCATAAGGCATAACGCATAACGCATAACGCATAACGCATAACGCATAGCCCATAACGCATAACGCATAACGCATAACGCATAGCCCATAACGCATAACGCATAACGCATAATGCAAAAGTCATAACGCATAACGCATAACGCATAACGCATAACGCATAACGTATAAACCATAGCCCATAACGCATAACGCATAACGCATAACGCATAACGCATAACGCATAACGCATAACGCATAACGCATAACGCATAACGCATAACGCATAACGCATAACGCATAACGCGAAACGCATAACGCATAACGCATAACGCATAACGCATAACGCATAACGCATAACGCATAACGCATAACGCATAACGCATAACGCATAACGCATAACGCATAACGCATAACGCATAACGCATAACGCATAACGCATAACGCATAACGCATAACGCATAACGCATAACGCATAACGCATAACGCATAACGCATAACGCATAACGCATAACGCATAACGCATAACGCATAACGCATAACGCATAACGCATAACGCATAACGCATAACGCATAACGCATAACGCATAACGCATAACGCATAACGGATAACGCAAGACGCATAACGCATAACGCATAACGCATAACGCATAACGCATAACGCATAACGCATAACGCATAACGCATAACGCATAACGCATAACGCATAACGCCTAACGCATAACGCATAACGCATAACGCCTAACGCATAACGCATAACGCATAACGCTTAACGCATAACGCATAACGCATAACGCATAACGGATAACGCTTGACGCATAACGCATAACACATAACGCATAACGCATAACGCATAACGCATAACGCATAACGCATAACGCATAACGCTTAACGAATAACGCATAACGCATAACGCATAACGCATAACGCATAACGCATAACGCATAACGCTTAACGGATAACGCTTGACGCATAACGCATAACACATAACGCATAACGCATAACGCATAACGCATAACGCATAACGCATAACGCATAACGCATAACGCTTAACGCATAACGCATAACGCATAACGCATAACGCATAACGCATAACGCATAACGCATAACGCATAAAGCATAACGCATAACGCACAACGCACAACGCACAACGCACAACGCATAACGCATAACGCATAACGCATAACGCATAACGCATAACGCATAACGCATAACGCATAACGCATAACGCATAACGCATAACGCTTAACGGATAACGCTTGACGCATAACGCATAACACATAACGCATAACGCATAACGCATAACGCATAACGCATAACGCATAACGCATAACGCATAACGCATAACGCATAACGCATAACGCATAACGCATAACGCATAACGCATAACGCATAACGCATAACGGATAACGCTTGACGCATAACGCATAACGCATAACGCATAACGCATAACGCATAACGCATAACGCATAACGCATAACGCATAACGCATAACGCATAACGCATAACGCATAACGCATAACGCATAACGCATAACGCATAACGCATAACGCATAACGCATAACGCATAACGCATAACGCATAACGCATAACGCATAACGCATAACGGATAACGCAAGACGCATAACGCATAACGCATAACGCATAACGCATAACGCATAACGCATAACGCATAACGCATAACGCATAACGCATAACGCATAACGCATAACGCATAACGCATAACGCATAACGCATAACGCCTAACGCATAACGCATAACGCATAACGCATAACGCCTAACGCATAACGCATAACGCATAACGCTTAACGCATAACGCATAACGCAAAACGGATAACGCTTGACGCATAACGCATAACACATAACGCATAACGCATAACGCATAACGCATACCGCATAACGCTTAACGAATAACGCATAACGCATAACGCATAACGCATAACGCATAACGCATAACGAATAACGCATACCGCATAGCGCATAACGTATAACGCTTAACGATTAACGCATAACGCATAACGCATATCGCATAACGCTTAACGCATAACGCATAACGCATAACGCATAACGCATAACGCATAACGCATAACGCATAACGCATAACGCATAACGCATAACGCATAACGCATCGCGCATAACGCATAACGCATAACGCATAACGCATAACGCATAACGCATAACGCATAACGCATAACGCATAACGCATAACGCATAACGCATAACGCATAAAGCATAACGCATAACGCACAACGCACAACGCACAACGCATAACGCATAACGCATAACGCATAACGCATAACGCATAACGCATAACGCATAACGCATAACGCATAACGCATAACGCATAACGCATAACGCATAACGCATAACGCATAACGCATAACGCATAACGCATAACGCATAACGCATAACGCATAACGCATAACGCATAACGCATAACGAATAACGCATATCGCATAACGCATAACGCATAACGCATAACGCATAACGCATAACGCATAACGCATAACGCATAACGCATAACGCATAACGCATAACGCATAACGCATAACGCATAACGCATAACGCATAACGCATAACGCATAACGCATAACGCAAAACGCATAACGCATAACGCATAACGCATAACGCATGCCGCATAACCCATAACGCATAACACATAACGCAAAACGCATAACGCATAACTTATAATGCATTACGCATAATCCATAGCGGATAACGCATAACCCATAGCGCATGACGCATAACGCAAAGCCGTTAACGCATAACGCATAACGCATAACGCATAACGCATAACGCATAACGCATAACGCATAACGCATAATCCATAAAGGATAACGCATAACCCATAACGCATGACGCATAACGCAAAGCCGATAACGCATAACGCATAACGCATAACTTATAATGCATTACGCATAATCCATAACGCATAACGCATAACGCATAACGCATAACGCATAACGCATAACGCATAACGCATAACGCATAACGCATAACGCATAACGCATAACGCATAACGCATAACGCATAACGCATAACGCATAACGCATAACGCATAACGCATAACGCATAACGCATAACGCATAACGCATAACGCATAGCGCATAGCGCATAACGCATGACGCATAACGCATAGTCCATAACGCATAACGCATAACCCTTAACGCGTAACGCAAAACTCATAGCGCATAACGCATAACGTATAAACCATAAGGAATTAACGCATAGCCCATAACGCATAACGCATAACGCATAACGCATAACGCATAACGCATAACGCATAACGCATAACGCATAACGCATAACGCATAACGCATAACGCATAACGCATAACGCATAACGCATAACGCATAACGCATAACGCATAACGCATAACGCATAACGCATAACGCATAACGCATAACGCATAACGCATAACGCATAACGCATAACGCATAACGCATAACGCATAACGCATAACGCATAACGCATAACGCATAACGCATAACGCATAACGCATAACGCATAACGCATAACGCAAAACGCATAACGCATAACGCATAACGCATAACGCATGACGCATAACCCATAACGCATAACACATAACGCAAAACGCATAACGCATAACTTATAATGCATTACGCATAATCCATAGCGGATAACGCATAACCCATAGCGCATGACGCATAACGCAAAGCCGTTAACGCATAACGCACAACGCATAACGCATAACGCATAACGCATAACGCATAACGCATAATCCATAAAGGATAACGCGTAACCCATAACGCATGACGCATAACGCAAAGCCGATAACGCATAACGCATAACGCATAACTTATAATGCATTACGCATAATCCATAACGCATAACGCATAACGCATAACGCATAACGCATAACGCATAACGCATAACGCATACCGCATAACGCATAACGCATAACGCATAACGCATCACGCATAACGCATAACGCATAACCCATAACGCATAACGCATAACGCATAACGCATAACGCATAACGCATAACGCATAACGCATAACGCATAACGCATAACGCATAACGCATAACGCATAACGCATAACGCATAACGCATAACGCATAACGCATAACGCATAACGCATAACGCATAACGCATAACGCATAACGCATAACGCATAACGCATAACGCATAACGCATAACGCATAACGCATAACGCATAACGCATAACGCATAACGCATATCGCATAACGCATAACGCATACCGCATAACGCATAACGCATAACGCATAACGCATAACCGCATAACGCATAATAAATAACGGATAACGCATAACCCATAACGCATAACGCAAAGCCGATAACGCATAACGCATAACACATAGCGCATATCGCATAACGCATAACGCATAACTCATAACGCATAACGCATACCGCATTACGCATAACGCATAACGCATAACGCTTAACGCATAACGCATTACGCATAACGCATAACGCATAACGCATAACGCATAACGGATAACGCACAACGCACAACCCATACCGCATTACGCATTACGCATAATGCATAACGCATAATCCATAACGGATAACGCATAACCCATAACGCATAACTCAATGCCGATAACGCATTACGCATAACGCATAACGCATAACGCATAACGGATAACGGATAACGCACAACGCACAACCCATACCGCATTACGCATAACGCATAACGCATAACGCATAACGCATAACGCATAACGCATAACGCATAACGCATAACGCATAACGCATAACGCATAACGCATAACGCATAACGCATAACGCATAACGCATAACGCATAACGCATAACGCATAACGCATAACGCATAACGCATAACGCATAACGCATAACGCATAACGCATAACGCATAACGCATAACGCATAACGCATAACGCATAACGCATAACGCATAACGCATAACGCATAACGCATAACGCATAACGCATAACGCATAACGCATAACGCATAACGCATAACGCATAACGCATAACGCATAACGCATAACGCATAACGCATAACGCATAACGCATAACGCATAACGCATAACGCATAACGCATAACGCATAACGCATAACGCATAACGCATAACGCATAACGCATAACGCATAACGCATAACGCATAACGCATAACGCAAAACGCATAACGCATAACGCATAACGCATAACGCATGACGCATAACCCATAACGCATAACACATAACGCAAAACGCATAACGCATAACTTATAATGCATTACGCATAATCCATAGCGGATAACGCATAACCCATAGCGCATGACGCATAACGCAAAGCCGTTAACGCATAACGCATAACGCATAACGCATAACGCATAACGCATAACGCATAACGCATAACGCATAACGCATAATCCATAAAGGATAACGCATAACCCATAACGCATGACGCATAACGGAAAGCCGATAACGCATAACGCATAACGCATAACTTATAATGCATTACGCATAATGCATTACGCATAATCCATAACGCATAACGCATAACGCATAACGCATAACGCATAACGCATAACGCATAACGCATAACGCATAACGGATAACGGATAACGCACAACGCACAACCCATACCGCATAACGCATAACGCATAACGCATAACGCATAACGCATAACGCATAACGCATAACGCATAACGCATAACGCATAACGCATAACGCATAACGCATAACGCATAACGCATAACGCATAACGCATAACGCATAACGCATAACGCATAACGCATAACGCATAACGCATAACGCATAACGCATAACGCATAACGCATAACGCATAACGCATAACGCATAACGCATAACGCATAACGCATAACGCATAACGCATAACGCATAACGCATAACGCATAACGCAAAACGCATAACGCATAACGCATAACGCATAACGCATGACGCATAACCCATAACGCATAACACATAACGCAAAACGCATAACGCATAACTTATAATGCATTACGCATAATCCATAGCGGATAACGCATAACCCATAGCGCATGACGCATAACGCAAAGCCGTTAACGCATAACGCATAACGCATAACGCATAACGCATAACGCATAACGCATAACGCATAACGCATAATCCATAAAGGATAACGCATAACCCATAACGCATGACGCATAACGCAAAGCCGATAACGCATAACGCATAACGCATAACTTATAATGCATTACGCATAATCCATAACGCATAACGCATAACGCATAACGCATAACGCATAACGCATAACGCATAACGCATAACGCATACCGCATAACGCATAACGCATAACGCATAACGCATCACGCATAACGCATAACGCATAACCCATAACGCATAACGCATAACGCATAACGCATAACGCATAACGCATAACGCATAACGCATAACGCATAACGCATAACGCATAACGCATAACGCATAACGCATAACGCATAACGCATAACGCATAACGCATAACGCATAACGCATAACGCATAACGCATAACGCATAACGCATAACGCATAACGCATAACGCATAACGCATAACGCATAACGCATAACGCATAACGCATAACGCATAACGCATAACGCATAACGCATAACGCATAACGCATAACGCATAACGCATAACGCATAACGCATAACGCATAACGCATAACGCACAACGCATAACGCAAACGCATAACGCATAACGCATAAAGCATAACGCATAACGCATAACGCATAACGCATAACGCATAACGCATAACGCATAACGCATAACGCATAACGCATAACGCATAACGCATAACGCATAACGCATAACGCATAACGCATAACGCATAACGCATAACGCATAACGCATAACGCATAACGCATAACGCATAACGCATAACGCATAACGCATAACGCATAACGCATAACGCATAACGCATAACGCATAACGCATAACGCATAACGCATAACGCATAACGCATAACGCATAACGCATAACGCATAACGCATAACGCATAACGCATAACGCATAACGCATAACGCATAACGCATAACGCATAACGCATAAGGCATAACGCATAACGCATAACGCATAACGCATAACGCATAACGCATAACGCATAACGCATAACGCATAACGCATAACGCATAACGCATAACGCATAACGCATAACGCATAACGCATAACGCATAACGCATAACGCATAACGCATAACGCATAACGCATAACGCATAACGCATAACGCATAACGCATAACGCATAACGCATAACGCATAACGCATAACGCATAACGCATAACGCATAACGCATAACGCATAACGCATAAGGCATAACGCATAACGCGTAACGCGTACCGCATAACGCATAACGCATAACGCATAACGCGTAACGCATAACGCATAACGGGTAACGCATAACGCATAACGCATAACGCATAACGCATAACGCATAACGCGTAACGCGTAACGCAAAACGCATAACGCATAACGCATAACGCATAACGCATAACGCATAACGCATAACGCATAACGCATAACGCATAACGCATAACGCATAACGCATAACGCATAACGCATAACGCATAACGAATAACGCATATCGCATAACGCATAACGCATAACGCATAACGCATAACGCATAACGCATAACGCATAACGCATAACGCATAACGCATAACGCATAACGCATAACGCATAACGCATAACGCATAACGCATAACGCATAACGCAAAACGCATAACGCATAACGCATAACGCATAACGCATGCCGCATAACCCATAACGCATAACACATAACGCAAAACGCATAACGCATAACTTATAATGCATTACGCATAATCCATAGCGGATAACGCATAACCCATAGCGCATGACGCATAACGCAAAGCCGTTAACGCATAACGCATAACGCATAACGCATAACGCATAACGCATAACGCATAACGCATAACGCATAACGCATAATCCATAAAGGATAACGCATAACCCATAACGCATGACGCATAACGCAAAGCCGATAACGCATAACGCATAACGCATAACTTATAATGCATTACGCATAATCCATAACGCATAACGCATAACGCATAACGCATAACGCATAACGCATAACGCATAACGCATAACGCATAACGCATAACGCATAACGCATAACGCATAACGCATAACGCATAACGCATAACGCATAACGCATAACGCATAACGCATAACGCATAACGCATAACGCATAACGCATAACGCATAACGCATAACGCATAACGCATAACGCATAACGCATAACGCATAGCGCATAGCGCATAACGCATGACGCATAACGCATAGTCCATAACGCATAACGCATAACCCTTAACGCGTAACGCAAAACTCATAGCGCATAACGCATAACGTATAAACCATAAGGAATTAACGCATAGCCCATAACGCATAACGCATAACGCATAACGCATAACGCATAACGCATAACGCATAACGCATAACGCATAACGCATAACGCATAACGCATAACGCATAACGCATAACGCATAACGCATAACGCATAACGCATAACGCATAACGCATAACGCATAACGCATAACGCATAACGCATAACGCATAACGCATAACGCATAACGCATAACGCATAACGCATAACGCATAACGCATAACGCATAACGCATAACGCATAACGCAAAACGCATAACGCATAACGCATAACGCATGACGCATAACCCATAACGCATAACACATAACGCAAAACGCATAACGCATAACTTATAATGCATTACGCATAATCCATAGCGGATAACGCATAACCCATAGCGCATGACGCATAACGCAAAGCCGTTAACGCATAACGCACAACGCATAACGCATAACGCATAACGCATAACGCATAACGCATAACGCATAACGCATAACGCATAACGCATAACGCATAACGCATAACGCATAACGCATAACGCATAACGCATAACGCATAACGCATAACGCATAACGCATAACGCATAACGCATAACGCATAACGCATAACGCATAACGCATAACGCATAACGCATAACGCATAACGCATAACGCATAACGCATAACGCATAACGCATAACGCATAACGCATAACGCATAACGCATAACGCATAACGCATAACGCATAACGCAAAACGCATAACGCATAACGCATAACGCATAACGCATGACGCATAACCCATAACGCATAACACATAACGCAAAACGCATAACGCATAACTTATAATGCATTACGCATAATCCATAGCGGATAACGCATAACCCATAGCGCATGACGCATAACGCAAAGCCGTTAACGCATAACGCATAACGCATAACGCATAACGCATAACGCATAACGCATAACGCATAACGCATAATCCATAAAGGATAACGCATAACCCATAACGCATGACGCATAACGCAAAGCCGATAACGCATAACGCATAACGCATAACTTATAATGCATTACGCATAATCCATAACGCATAACGCATAACGCATAACGCATAACGCATAACGCATAACGCATAACGCATAACGCATACCGCATAACGCATAACGCATAACGCATAACGCATCACGCATAACGCATAACGCATAACCCATAACGCATAACGCATAACGCATAACGCATAACGCATAACGCATAACGCATAACGCATAACGCATAACGCATAACGCATAACGCATAACGCATAACGCATAACGCATAACGCATAACGCATAACGCATAACGCATAACGCATAACGCATAACGCATAACGCATAACGCATAACGCATAACGCATAACGCATAACGCATAACGCATAACGCATAACGCATAACGCATAACGCATAACGCATAACGCATAACGCATAACGCATAACGCATAACGCATAACGCATAACGCATAACGCATAACGCATAACGCACAACGCATAACGCATAACGCATAACGCATAACGCATAACGCATAACGCATAACGCATAACGCATAACGCATAACGCATAACGCATAACGCATAACGCATAACGCATAACGCATAACGCATAACGCATAACGCATAACGCATAACGCATAACGCATAACGCATAACGCATAACGCATAACGCATAACGCATAACGCATAACGCATAACGCATAACGCATAACGCATAACGCATAACGCATAACGCATAACGCATAACGCATAACGCATAACGCATAACGCATAACGCATAACGCATAACGCATAAGGCATAACGCATAACGCATAACGCATAACGCATAACGCATAACGCATAACGCATAACGCATAACGCATAACGCATAACGCATAACGCATAACGCATAACGCATAACGCATAACGCATAACGCATAACGCATAACGCATAACGCATAACGCATAACGCATAACGCATAACGCATAACGCATAACGCATAACGCATAACGCATAACGCATAACGCATAACGCATAACGCATAACGCATAACGCATAACGCATAACGCATAAGGCATAACGCATAACGCGTAACGCGTACCGCATAACGCATAACGCATAACGCATAACGCGTAACGCATAACGCATAACGGGTAACGCATAACGCATAACGCATAACGCATAACGCATAACGCATAACGCGTAACGCGTAACGCAAAACGCATAACGCATAACGCATAACGCATAACGCATAACGCATAACGCATAACGCATAACGCATAACGCATAACGCATAACGCATAACGCATAACGCATAACGCATAACGAATAACGCATATCGCATAACGCATAACGCATAACGCATAACGCATAACGCATAACGCATAACGCATAACGCATAACGCATAACGCATAACGCATAACGCATAACGCATAACGCATAACGCATAACGCATAACGCATAACGCAAAACGCATAACGCATAACGCATAACGCATAACGCATGCCGCATAACCCATAACGCATAACACATAACGCAAAACGCATAACGCATAACTTATAATGCATTACGCATAATCCATAGCGGATAACGCATAACCCATAGCGCATGACGCATAACGCAAAGCCGTTAACGCATAACGCATAACGCATAACGCATAACGCATAACGCATAACGCATAACGCATAACGCATAACGCATAATCCATAAAGGATAACGCATAACCCATAACGCATGACGCATAACGCAAAGCCGATAACGCATAACGCATAACGCATAACTTATAATGCATTACGCATAATCCATAACGCATAACGCATAACGCATAACGCATAACGCATAACGCATAACGCATAACGCATAACGCATAACGCATAACGCATAACGCATAACGCATAACGCATAACGCATAACGCATAACGCATAACGCATAACGCATAACGCATAACGCATAACGCATAACGCATAACGCATAACGCATAACGCATAACGCATAACGCATAACGCATAACGCATAGCGCATAGCGCATAACGCATGACGCATAACGCATAGTCCATAACGCATAACGCATAACCCTTAACGCGTAACGCAAAACTCATAGCGCATAACGCATAACGTATAAACCATAAGGAATTAACGCATAGCCCATAACGCATAACGCATAACGCATAACGCATAACGCATAACGCATAACGCATAACGCATAACGCATAACGCATAACGCATAACGCATAACGCATAACGCATAACGCATAACGCATAACGCATAACGCATAACGCATAACGCATAACGCATAACGCATAACGCATAACGCATAACGCATAACGCATAACGCATAACGCATAACGCATAACGCATAACGCATAACGCATAACGCATAACGCATAACGCAAAACGCATAACGCATAACGCATAACGCATGACGCATAACCCATAACGCATAACACATAACGCAAAACGCATAACGCATAACTTATAATGCATTACGCATAATCCATAGCGGATAACGCATAACCCATAGCGCATGACGCATAACGCAAAGCCGTTAACGCATAACGCACAACGCATAACGCATAACGCATAACGCATAACGCATAACGCATAATCCATAAAGGATAACGCGTAACCCATAACGCATGACGCATAACGCAAAGCCGATAACGCATAACGCATAACGCATAACTTATAATGCATTACGCATAATCCATAACGCATAACGCATAACGCATAACGCATAACGCATAACGCATAACGCATAACGCATACCGCATAACGCATAACGCATAACGCATAACGCATCACGCATAACGCATAACGCATAACCCATAACGCATAACGCATAACGCATAACGCATAACGCATAACGCATAACGCATAACGCATAACGCATAACGCATAACGCATAACGCATAACGCATAACGCATAACGCATAACGCATAACGCATAACGCATAACGCATAACGCATAACGCATAACGCATAACGCATAACGCATAACGCATAACGCATAACGCATAACGCATAACGCATAACGCATAACGCATAACGCAAAACGCATAACGCATAACGCATAACGCATAACGCATGACGCATAACCCATAACGCATAACACATAACGCAAAACGCATAACGCATAACTTATAATGCATTACGCATAATCCATAGCGGATAACGCATAACCCATAGCGCATGACGCATAACGCAAAGCCGTTAACGCATAACGCATAACGCATAACGCATAACGCATAACGCATAACGCATAACGCATAACGCATAACGCATAATCCATAAAGGATAACGCATAACCCATAACGCATGACGCATAACGCAAAGCCGATAACGCATAACGCATAACGCATAACTTATAATGCATTACGCATAATCCATAACGCATAACGCATAACGCATAACGCATAACGCATAACGCATAACGCATAACGCATAACGGATAACGGATAACGCACAACGCACAACCCATACCGCATTACGCATAACGCATAACGCATAACGCATAACGCATAACGCATAACGCATAACGCATAACGCATAACGCATAACGCATAACGCATAACGCATAACGCATAACGCATAACGCATAACGCATAACGCATAACGCATAACGCATAACGCATAACGCATAACGCATAACGCATAACGCATAACGCATAACGCATAACGCATAACGCATAACGCATAACGCATAACGCATAACGCATAACGCATAACGCATAACGCATAACGCATAACGCAAAACGCATAACGCATAACGCATAACGCATAACGCATGACGCATAACCCATAACGCATAACACATAACGCAAAACGCATAACGCATAACTTATAATGCATTACGCATAATCCATAGCGGATAACGCATAACCCATAGCGCATGACGCATAACGCAAAGCCGTTAACGCATAACGCATAACGCATAACGCATAACGCATAACGCATAACGCAAAACGCATAACGCATAATCCATAAAGGATAACGCATAACCCATAACGCATGACGCATAACGCAAAGCCGATAACGCATAACGCATAACGCATAACTTATAATGCATTACGCATAATCCATAACGCATAACGCATAACGCATAACGCATAACGCATAACGCATAACGCATAACGCATAACGCATAACGCATACCGCATAACGCATAACGCATAACGCATAACGCATCACGCATAACGCATAACGCATAACCCATAACGCATAACGCATAACGCATAACGCATAACGCATAACGCATAACGCATAACGCATAACGCATAACGCATAACGCATAACGCATAACGCATAACGCATAACGCATAACGCATAACGCATAACGCATAACGCATAACGCATAACGCATAACGCATAACGCATAACGCATAACGCATAACGCATAACGCATAACGCATAACGCATAACGCATAACGCATAACGCATAACGCATAACGCATAACGCATAACGCATAACGCATAACGCATAACGCATAACGCATAACGCATAACGCATAACGCACAACGCATAACGCAAACGCATAACGCATAACGCATAAAGCATAACGCATAACGCATAACGCATAACGCATAACGCATAACGCATAACGCATAACGCATAACGCATAACGCATAACGCATAACGCATAACGCATAACGCATAACGCATAACGCATAACGCATAACGCAAAACGCATAACGCATAACGCATAACGCATAACGCATGACGCATAACCCATAACGCATAACACATAACGCAAAACGCATAACGCATAACTTATAATGCATTACGCATAATCCATAGCGGATAACGCATAACCCATAGCGCATGACGCATAACGCAAAGCCGTTAACGCATAACGCATAACGCATAACGCATAACGCATAACGCATAACGCAAAACGCATAACGCATAATCCATAAAGGATAACGCATAACCCATAACGCATGACGCATAACGCAAAGCCGATAACGCATAACGCATAACGCATAACTTATAATGCATTACGCATAATCCATAACGCATAACGCATAACGCATAACGCATAACGCATAACGCATAACGCATAACGCATAACGCATAACGCATACCGCATAACGCATAACGCATAACGCATAACGCATCACGCATAACGCATAACGCATAACCCATAACGCATAACGCATAACGCATAACGCATAACGCATAACGCATAACGCATAACGCATAACGCATAACGCATAACGCATAACGCATAACGCATAACGCATAACGCATAACGCATAACGCATAACGCATAACGCATAACGCATAACGCATAACGCATAACGCATAACGCATAACGCATAACGCATAACGCATAACGCATAACGCATAACGCATAACGCATAACGCATAACGCATAACGCATAACGCATAACGCATAAGGCATAACGCATAACGCATAACGCATAACGCATAACGCATAACGCATAACGCATAACGCATAACGCATAACGCATAACGCATAACGCATAACGCATAACGCATAACGCATAACGCATAACGCATAACGCATAACGCATAACGCATAACGCATAACGCATAACGCATAACGCATAACGCATAACGCATAACGCATAACGCATAACGCATAACGCATAACGCATAACGCATAACGCATAACGCATAACGCATAACGCATAAGGCATAACGCATAACGCGTAACGCGTACCGCATAACGCATAACGCATAACGCATAACGCGTAACGCATAACGCATAACGGGTAACGCATAACGCATAACGCATAACGCATAACGCATAACGCATAACGCGTAACGCGTAACGCAAAACGCATAACGCATAACGCATAACGCATAACGCATAACGCATAACGCATAACGCATAACGCATAACGCATAACGCATAACGCATAACGCATAACGCATAACGCATAACGAATAACGCATATCGCATAACGCATAACGCATAACGCATAACGCATAACGCATAACGCATAACGCATAACGCATAACGCATAACGCATAACGCATAACGCATAACGCATAACGCATAACGCATAACGCATAACGCATAACGCAAAACGCATAACGCATAACGCATAACGCATAACGCATGCCGCATAACCCATAACGCATAACACATAACGCAAAACGCATAACGCATAACTTATAATGCATTACGCATAATCCATAGCGGATAACGCATAACCCATAGCGCATGACGCATAACGCAAAGCCGTTAACGCATAACGCATAACGCATAACGCATAACGCATAACGCATAACGCATAACGCATAACGCATAACGCATAATCCATAAAGGATAACGCATAACCCATAACGCATGACGCATAACGCAAAGCCGATAACGCATAACGCATAACGCATAACTTATAATGCATTACGCATAATCCATAACGCATAACGCATAACGCATAACGCATAACGCATAACGCATAACGCATAACGCATAACGCATAACGCATAACGCATAACGCATAACGCATAACGCATAACGCATAACGCATAACGCATAACGCATAACGCATAACGCATAACGCATAACGCATAACGCATAACGCATAACGCATAACGCATAACGCATAACGCATAACGCATAACGCATAGCGCATAGCGCATAACGCATGACGCATAACGCATAGTCCATAACGCATAACGCATAACCCTTAACGCGTAACGCAAAACTCATAGCGCATAACGCATAACGTATAAACCATAAGGAATTAACGCATAGCCCATAACGCATAACGCATAACGCATAACGCATAACGCATAACGCATAACGCATAACGCATAACGCATAACGCATAACGCATAACGCATAACGCATAACGCATAACGCATAACGCATAACGCATAACGCATAACGCATAACGCATAACGCATAACGCATAACGCATAACGCATAACGCATAACGCATAACGCATAACGCATAACGCATAACGCATAACGCATAACGCATAACGCATAACGCATAACGCAAAACGCATAACGCATAACGCATAACGCATGACGCATAACCCATAACGCATAACACATAACGCAAAACGCATAACGCATAACTTATAATGCATTACGCATAATCCATAGCGGATAACGCATAACCCATAGCGCATGACGCATAACGCAAAGCCGTTAACGCATAACGCACAACGCATAACGCATAACGCATAACGCATAACGCATAACGCATAATCCATAAAGGATAACGCGTAACCCATAACGCATGACGCATAACGCAAAGCCGATAACGCATAACGCATAACGCATAACTTATAATGCATTACGCATAATCCATAACGCATAACGCATAACGCATAACGCATAACGCATAACGCATAACGCATAACGCATACCGCATAACGCATAACGCATAACGCATAACGCATCACGCATAACGCATAACGCATAACCCATAACGCATAACGCATAACGCATAACGCATAACGCATAACGCATAACGCATAACGCATAACGCATAACGCATAACGCATAACGCATAACGCATAACGCATAACGCATAACGCATAACGCATAACGCATAACGCATAACGCATAACGCATAACGCATAACGCATAACGCATAACGCATAACGCAAAACGCATAACGCATAACGCATAACGCATAACGCATGACGCATAACCCATAACGCATAACACATAACGCAAAACGCATAACGCATAACTTATAATGCATTACGCATAATCCATAGCGGATAACGCATAACCCATAGCGCATGACGCATAACGCAAAGCCGTTAACGCATAACGCATAACGCATAACGCATAACGCATAACGCATAACGCAAAACGCATAACGCATAATCCATAAAGGATAACGCATAACCCATAACGCATGACGCATAACGCAAAGCCGATAACGCATAACGCATAACGCATAACTTATAATGCATTACGCATAATCCATAACGCATAACGCATAACGCATAACGCATAACGCATAACGCATAACGCATAACGCATAACGCATAACGCATACCGCATAACGCATAACGCATAACGCATAACGCATCACGCATAACGCATAACGCATAACCCATAACGCATAACGCATAACGCATAACGCATAACGCATAACGCATAACGCATAACGCATAACGCATAACGCATAACGCATAACGCATAACGCATAACGCATAACGCATAACGCATAACGCATAACGCATAACGCATAACGCATAACGCATAACGCATAACGCATAACGCATAACGCATAACGCATAACGCATAACGCATAACGCATAACGCATAACGCATAACGCATAACGCATAACGCATAACGCATAACGCATAACGCATAACGCATAACGCATAACGCATAACGCATAACGCACAACGCATAACGCAAACGCATAACGCATAACGCATAAAGCATAACGCATAACGCATAACGCATAACGCATAACGCATAACGCATAACGCATAACGCATAACGCATAACGCATAACGCATAACGCATAACGCATAACGCATAACGCATAACGCATAACGCATAACGCATAACGCATAACGCATAACGCATAACGCATAACGCATAACGCATAACGCATAACGCATAACGCATAACGCATAACGCATAACGCATAACGCATAACGCATAACGCATAACGCATAACGCATAAGGCATAACGCATAACGCATAACGCATAACGCATAACGCATAACGCATAACGCATAACGCATAACGCATAACGCATAACGCATAACGCATAACGCATAACGCATAACGCATAACGCATAACGCATAACGCATAACGCATAACGCATAACGCATAACGCATAACGCATAACGCATAACGCATAACGCATAACGCATAACGCATAACGCATAACGCATAACGCATAACGCATAACGCATAACGCATAACGCATAACGCATAACGCATAACGCATAACGCATAACGCATAACGCATAACGCATAACGCATAAGGCATAACGCATAACGCGTAACGCGTAACGCATAACGCATAACGCATAACGCATAACGCGTAACGCATAACGCATAACGGGTAACGCATAACGCATAACGCATAACGCATAACGCATAACGCATAACGCATAACGCAAAACGCATAACGCATAACGCATAACGCATAACGCATAACGCATAACGCATAACGCATAACGCATAACGCATAACGCATAACGCATAACGCATAACGCATAACGCATAACGCATAACGCATAACGCATAACGCATAACGCATAACGCATAACGCATAACGCATAACGCATAACGCATAACGCATAACGCATAACGCATAACGCATAACGGATAACGCAAGACGCATAACGCATAACGCATAACGCATAACGCATAACGCATAACGCATAACGCATAACGCATAACGCATAACGCATAACGCATAACGCATAACGCATAACGCATAACGCATAACGCCTAACGCATAACGCATAACGCATAACGCATAACGCCTAACGCATAACGCATAACGCATAACGCTTAACGCATAACGCATAACGCAAAACGGATAACGCTTGACGCATAACGCATAACACATAACGCATAACGCATAACGCATAACGCATAACGCATAACGCATAACGCTTAACGAATAACGCATAACGCATAACGCATAACGCATAACGCATAACGCATAACGAATAACGCATACCGCATAGCGCATAACGTATAACGCTTAACGATTAACGCATAACGCATAACGCATATCGCATAACGCTTAACGCATAACGCATAACGCATAACGCATAACGCATAACGCATAACGCATAACGCATAACGCATAACGCATAACGCATAACGCATAACGCATAACGCATCGCGCATAACGCATAACGCATAACGCATAACGCATAACGCATAACGCATAACGCATAACGCATAACGCATAACGCATAACGCATAACGCATAAAGCATAACGCATAACGCACAACGCACAACGCACAACGCATAACGCATAACGCATAACGCATAACGCATAACGCATAACGCATAACGCATAACGCATAACGCATAACGCATAACGCATAACGCATAACGCATAACGCATAACGCATAACGAATAACGCATATCGCATAACGCATAACGCATAACGCATAACGCATAACGCATAACGCATAACGCATAACGCATAACGCATAACGCATAACGCATAACGCATAACGCATAACGCATAACGCATAACGCATAACGCATAACGCATAACGCATAACGCATAACGCATAACGCAAAACGCATAACGCATAACGCATAACGCATAACGCATGCCGCATAACCCATAACGCATAACACATAACGCAAAACGCATAACGCATAACTTATAATGCATTACGCATAATCCATAGCGGATAACGCATAACCCATAGCGCATGACGCATAACGCAAAGCCGTTAACGCATAACGCATAACGCATAACGCATAACGCATAACGCATAACGCATAACGCATAACGCATAACGCATAACGCATAACGCATAACGCATAATCCATAAAGGATAACGCATAACCCATAACGCATGACGCATAACGCAAAGCCGATAACGCATAACGCATAACGCATAACTTATAATGCATTACGCATAATCCATAACGCATAACGCATAACGCATAACGCATAACGCATAACGCATAACGCATAACGCATAACGCATAACGCATAACGCATAACGCATAACGCATAACGCATAACGCATAACGCATAACGCATAACGCATAACGCATAACGCATAACGCATAACGCATAACGCATAACGCATAACGCATAACGCATAACGCATAACGCATAACGCATAGCGCATAGCGCATAACGCATGACGCATAACGCATAGTCCATAACGCATAACGCATAACCCTTAACGCGTAACGCAAAACTCATAGCGCATAACGCATAACGTATAAACCATAAGGAATTAACGCATAGCCCATAACGCATAACGCATAACGCATAACGCATAACGCATAACGCATAACGCATAACGCATAACGCATAACGCATAACGCATAACGCATAACGCATAACGCATAACGCATAACGCATAACGCATAACGCATAACGCATAACGCATAACGCATAACGCATAACGCATAACGCATAACGCATAACGCATAACGCATAACGCATAACGCATAACGCATAACGCATAACGCATAACGCATAACGCATAACGCATAACGCATAACGCATAACGCATAACGCATAACGCATAACGCATAACGCATAACGCATAACGCATAACGCATAACGCATAACGCAAAACGCATAACGCATAACGCATAACGCATAACGCATGACGCATAACCCATAACGCATAACACATAACGCAAAACGCATAACGCATAACTTATAATGCATTACGCATAATCCATAGCGGATAACGCATAACCCATAGCGCATGACGCATAACGCAAAGCCGTTAACGCATAACGCACAACGCATAACGCATAACGCATAACGCATAACGCATAACGCATAATCCATAAAGGATAACGCGTAACCCATAACGCATGACGCATAACGCAAAGCCGATAACGCATAACGCATAACGCATAACTTATAATGCATTACGCATAATCCATAACGCATAACGCATAACGCATAACGCATAACGCATAACGCATAACGCATAACGCATAACGCATACCGCATAACGCATAACGCATAACGCATAACGCATCACGCATAACGCATAACGCATAACCCATAACGCATAACGCATAACGCATAACGCATAACGCATAACGCATAACGCATAACGCATAACGCATAACGCATAACGCATAACGCATAACGCATAACGCATAACGCATAACGCATAACGCATAACGCATAACGCATAACGCATAACGCATAACGCATAACGCATAACGCATAACGCATAACGCATAACGCATAACGCATAACGCATAACGCATAACGCATAACGCATAACGCATATCGCATAACGCATAACGCATACCGCATAACGCATAACGCATAACGCATAACGCATAACGCATAACGCATAATAAATAACGGATAACGCATAACCCATAACGCATAACGCAAAGCCGATAACGCATAACGCATAACACATAGCGCATATCGCATAACGCATAACGCATAACTCATAACGCATAACGCATACCGCATTACGCATAACGCATAACGCATAACGCTTAACGCATAACGCATTACGCATAACGCATAACGCATAACGCATAACGCATAACGGATAACGCACAACGCACAACCCATACCGCATTACGCATTACGCATAATGCATAACGCATAATCCATAACGGATAACGCATAACCCATAACGCATAACTCAATGCCGATAACGCATTACGCATAACGCATAACGCATAACGCATAACGGATAACGGATAACGCACAACGCACAACCCATACCGCATTACGCATAACGCATAACGCATAACGCATAACGCATAACGCATAACGCATAACGCATAACGCATAACGCATAACGCATAACGCATAACGCATAACGCATAACGCATAACGCATAACGCATAACGCATAACGCATAACGCATAACGCATAACGCATAACGCATAACGCATAACGCATAACGCATAACGCATAACGCATAACGCATAACGCATAACGCATAACGCATAACGCATAACGCATAACGCATAACGCATAACGCATAACGCATAACGCATAACGCATAACGCATAACGCATAACGCATAACGCATAACGCATAACGCATAACGCATAACGCATAACGCATAACGCATAACGCATAACGCAAAACGCATAACGCATAACGCATAACGCATAACGCATGACGCATAACCCATAACGCATAACACATAACGCAAAACGCATAACGCATAACTTATAATGCATTACGCATAATCCAAAGCGGATAACGCATAACCCATAGCGCATGACGCATAACGCAAAGCCGTTAACGCATAACGCATAACGCATAACGCATAACGCATAACGCATAACGCATAATCCATAAAGGATAACGCATAACCCATAACGCATGACGCATAACGCAAAGCCGATAACGCATAACGCATAACGCATAACTTATAATGCATTACGCATAATCCATAACGCATAACGCATAACGCATAACGCATAACGCATAACGCATAACGCATAACGCATAACGCATAACGGATAACGGATAACGCACAACGCACAACCCATACCGCATTACGCATAACGCATAACGCATAACGCATAACGCATAACGCATAACGCATAACGCATAACGCATAACGCATAACGCATAACGCATAACGCATAACGCATAACGCATAACGCATAACGCATAACGCATAACGCATAACGCATAACGCATAACGCATAACGCATAACGCATAACGCATAACGCATAACGCATAACGCATAACGCATAACGCATAACGCATAACGCAAAACGCATAACGCATAACGCATAACGCATAACGCATGACGCATAACCCATAACGCATAACACATAACGCAAAACGCATAACGCATAACTTATAATGCATTACGCATAATCCATAGCGGATAACGCATAACCCATAGCGCATGACGCATAACGCAAAGCCGTTAACGCATAACGCATAACGCATAACGCATAACGCATAACGCATAACGCATAACGCATAATCCATAAAGGATAACGCATAACCCATAACGCATGACGCATAACGCAAAGCCGATAACGCATAACGCATAACGCATAACTTATAATGCATTACGCATAATCCATAACGCATAACGCATAACGCATAACGCATAACGCATAACGCATAACGCATAACGCATAACGCATACCGCATAACGCATAACGCATAACGCATAACGCATCACGCATAACGCATAACGCATAACCCATAACGCATAACGCATAACGCATAACGCATAACGCATAACCCATAACGCATAACGCATAACGCATAACGCATAACGCATAACGCATAACGCATAACGCATAACGCATAACGCATAACGCATAACGCATAACGCATAACGCATAACGCATAACGCATAACGCATAACGCATAACGCATAACGCATAACGCATAACGCATAACGCATAACGCATAACGCATAACGCATAACGCATAACGCATAACGCATAACGCATAACGCATAACGCATAACGCATAACGCATAACGCATAACGCATAACGCATAACGCATAACGCACAACGCATAACGCAAACGCATAACGCATAACGCATAAAGCATAACGCATAAAGCATAACGCATAACGCATAACGCATAACGCATAACGCATAACGCATAACGCATAACGCATAACGCATAACGCATAACGCATAACGCATAACGCATAACGCATAACGCATAACGCATAACGCATAACGCATAACGCATAACGCATAACGCATAACGCATAACGCATAACGCATAACGCATAACGCGTAACGCGTAACGCATAACGCATAACGCATAACGCATAACGCATAACGCATAACGCATAACGCATAACGCATAACGCATAACGCATAACGCATAACGCATAACGCATAACGAATAACGCATATCGCATAACGCATAACGCATAACGCATAACGCATAACGCATAACGCATAACGCATAACGCATAACGCATAACGCATAACGCATAACGCATAACGCATAACGCATAACGCATAACGCATAACGCATAACGCATAACGCATAACGCATAACGCATAACGCAAAACGCATAACGCATAACGCATAACGCATAACGCATGCCGCATAACCCATAACGCATAACACATAACGCAAAACGCATAACGCATAACTTATAATGCATTACGCATAATCCATGGCGGATAACGCATAACCCATAGCGCATGACGCATAACGCAAAGCCGTTAACGCATAACGCATAACGCATAACGCATAACGCATAACGCATAACGCATAACGCATAACGCATAACGCATAACGCATAACGCATAATCCATAAAGGATAACGCATAACCCATAACGCATGACGCATAACGCAAAGCCGATAACGCATAACGCATAACGCATAACTTATAATGCATTACGCATAATCCATAACGCATAACGCATAACGCATAACGCATAACGCATAACGCATAACGCATAACGCATAACGCATAACGCATAACGCATAACGCATAACGCATAACGCATAACGCATAACGCATAACGCATAACGCATAACGCATAACGCATAACGCATAACGCATAACGCATAACGCATAACGCATAACGCATAACGCATAACGCATAACGCATAACGCATAACGCATAACGCATAGCGCATAGCGCATAACGCATGACGCATAACGCATAGTCCATAACGCATAACGCATAACCCTTAACGCGTAACGCAAAACTCATAGCGCATAACGCATAACGTATAAACCATAAGGAATTAACGCATAGCCCATAACGCATAACGCATAACGCATAACGCATAACGCATAACGCATAACGCATACCGCATAACGCATAACGCATAACGCATAACGCATAACGCATAACGCATAACGCATAACGCATAACGCATAACGCATAACGCATAACGCATAACGCATAATGCATAACGCATAACGCATAACGCATAACGCATAACGCATAACGCATAACGCATAACGCATAACGCATAACGCATAACGCATAACGCATAACGCATAACGCATAACGCATAACGCATAACGCATAACGCATAACGCATAACGCAAAACGCATAACGCATAACGCATAACGCATAACGCAAAACGCATAACGCATAACGCATAACGCATAACGCATGACGCATAACCCATAACGCATAACACATAACGCAAAACGCATAACGCATAACTTATAATGCATTACGCATAATCCATAGCGGATAACGCATAACCCATAGCGCATGACGCATAACGCAAAGCCGTTAACGCATAACGCACAACGCATAACGCATAACGCATAACGCATAACGCATAACGCATAACGCATAATCCATAAAGGATAACGCGTAACCCATAACGCATGACGCATAACGCAAAGCCGATAACGCATAACGCATAACGCATAACTTATAATGCATTACGCATAATCCATAACGCATAACGCATAACGCATAACGCATAACGCATAACGCATAACGCATAACGCATACCGCATAACGCATAACGCATAACGCATAACGCATAACGCATAACGCATAACGCATAACGCATAACGCATAACGCATAACGCATAACGCATAACGCATAACGCATAACGCATAACGCATAACGCATAACGCATAACGCATAACGCATAACGCATAACGCATAACGCATAACGCATAACGCATAACGCATAACGCATAACGCATAACGCATAACGCATAACGCATAACGCATAACGCATAACGCATAACGCATAACGCATAACGCATAACGCATAACGCATAACGCATAACGCAAAACGCATAACGCATAACGCATAACGCATAACGCATGACGCATAACCCATAACGCATAACACATAACGCAAAACGCATAACGCATAACTTATAATGCATTACGCATAATCCATAGCGGATAACGCATAACCCATAGCGCATGACGCATAACGCAAAGCCGTTAACGCATAACGCATAACGCATAACGCATAACGCATAACGCATAACGCATAACGCATAACGCATAACGCATAATCCATAAAGGATAACGCATAACCCATAACGCATGACGCATAACGCAAAGCCGATAACGCATAACGCATAACGCATAACTTATAATGCATTACGCATAATCCATAACGCATAACGCATAACGCATAACGCATAACGCATAACGCATAACGCATAACGCATAACGGATAACGGATAACGCACAACGCACAACCCATACCGCATTACGCATAACGCATAACGCATAACGCATAACGCATAACGCATAACGCATAACGCATAACGCATAACGCATAACGCATAACGCATAACGCATAACGCATAACGCATAACGCATAACGCATAACGCATAACGCATAACGCATAACGCATAACGCATAACGCATAACGCATAACGCATAACGCATAACGCATAACGCATAACGCATAACGCATAACGCATAACGCATAACGCATAACGCATAACGCATAACGCATAACGCATAACGCATAACGCAAAACGCATAACGCATAACGCATAACGCATAACGCATGACGCATAACCCATAACGCATAACACATAACGCAAAACGCATAACGCATAACTTATAATGCATTACGCATAATCCATAGCGGATAACGCATAACCCATAGCGCATGACGCATAACGCAAAGCCGTTAACGCATAACGCATAACGCATAACGCATAACGCATAACGCATAACGCATAACGCATAACGCATAATCCATAAAGGATAACGCATAACCCATAACGCATGACGCATAACGCAAAGCCGATAACGCATAACGCATAACGCATAACTTATAATGCATTACGCATAATCCATAACGCATAACGCATAACGCATAACGCATAACGCATAACGCATAACGCATAACGCATAACGCATAACGCATACCGCATAACGCATAACGCATAACGCATAACGCATCACGCATAACGCATAACGCATAACCCATAACGCATAACGCATAACGCATAACGCATAACGCATAACGCATAACGCATAACGCATAACGCATAACGCATAACGCATAACGCATAACGCATAACGCATAACGCATAACGCATAACGCATAACGCATAACGCATAACGCATAACGCATAACGCATAACGCATAACGCATAACGCATAACGCATAACGCATAACGCATAACGCATAACGCATAACGCATAACGCATAACGCATAACGCATAACGCATAACGCATAACGCATAACGCATAACGCATAACGCATAACGCATAACGCATAACGCATAACGCATAACGCATAACGCATAACGCATAACGCATAACGCATAACGCATAACGCATAACGCATAACGCATAACGCATAACGCATAACGCATAACGCATAACGCATAACGCATAACGCATAACGCATAACGCATAACGCATAACGCATAAGGCATAACGCATAACGCATAACGCATAACGCATAACGCATCACGCATAACGCATAACGCATAACCCATAACGCATAACGCATAACGCATAACGCATAACGCATAACGCATAACGCATAACGCATAACGCATAACGCATAACGCATAACGCATAACGCATAACGCATAACGCATAACGCATAACGCATAACGCATAACGCATAACGCATAACGCATAACGCATAACGCATAACGCATAACGCATAACGCATAACGCATAACGCATAAGGCATAACGCATAACGCATAACGCATAACGCATAACGCATAACGCATAACGCATAACGCATAACGCATAACGCATAACGCATAACGCATAACGCATAACGCATAACGCATAACGCATAACGCATAACGCATAACGCATAACGCATAACGCATAACGCATAACGCATAACGCATAACGCATAACGCATAACGCATAACGCATAACGCATAACGCATAACGCATAACGCATAACGCATAACGCATAACGCATAACGCATAACGCATAACGCATAACGCATAACGCATAACGCATAACGCATAACGCATAACGCATAACGCATAACGCATAGCCCATAACGCATAACGCACAACGCACAACGCACAACGCACAACGCACAACGCACAACGCATAACGCATAACGCATAACGCATAACGCATAACGCATAACGCATAACGCATAACGCATAACGCGAAACGCATAACGCGAAACGCATAACGCATAACGCATAACGCATAACGCATAACGCATAACGCATAACGCATAACGCATAACGCATAACGCATAACGCATAACGCATAACGCATAACGCATAACGCATAACGCATAACGCATAACGCATAACGCATAACGCATAACGCATAACGCATAACGCATAACGCATAACGCATAACGCCTAACGCATAACGCGTAACGCATAACGCATAACGCCTAACGCATAACGCATAACGCATAACGCTTAACGCATAACGCATAACGCATAACGCATAACGGATAACGCTTGACGCATAACGCATAACACATAACGCATAACGCATAACGCATAACGCATAACGCATAACGCATAACGCTTAACGAATAACGCATAACGCATAACGCATAACGCATAACGCATAACGAATAACGCATACCGCATAGTGCATAACGTATAACGCTTAACGATTAACGCATAACGCATAACGCATAACGCATAACGCTTAACGCATAACGCATAACGCATAACGCATAACGCATAACGCATAACGCATAACGCATAACGCATAACGCATAACGCATAACGCATAACGCATCGCGCATAACGCATAACGCATAACGCATAACGCATAACGCATAACGCATAACGCATAACGCATAACGCATAACGCATAACGCATAACGCATAACGCATAACGCATAAAGCATAACGCATAACGCATAACGCATAACGCATAACGCATAACGCATAACGCATAACGCATAACGCATAACGCATAACGCATAACGCATAACGCATAACGCATAACGCATAACGCATAACGCATAACGCATAACGCATAACGCATAACGCATAACGCATAACGCATAACGCATAACGCATAACGCATAGCCCATAACGCATAACGCACAACGCACAACGCACAACGCACAACGCACAACGCACAACGCATAACGCATAACGCATAACGCATAACGCATAACGCATAACGCATAACGCATAACGCATAACGCGAAACGCATAACGCGAAACGCATAACGCATAACGCATAACGCATAACGCATAACGCATAACGCATAACGCATAACGCATAACGCATAACGCATAACGCATAACGCATAACGCATAACGCATAACGCATAACGCATAACGCATAACGCATAACGCATAACGCATAACGCATAACGCATAACGCATAACGCATAACGCATAACGCCTAACGCATAACGCGTAACGCATAACGCATAACGCCTAACGCATAACGCATAACGCATAACGCTTAACGCATAACGCATAACGCATAACGCATAACGGATAACGCTTGACGCATAACGCATAACACATAACGCATAACGCATAACGCATAACGCATAACGCATAACGCATAACGCTTAACGAATAACGCATAACGCATAACGCATAACGCATAACGCATAACGCCTAACGCATAACGCGTAACGCATAACGCATAACGCCTAACGCATAACGCATAACGCATAACGCTTAACGCATAACGCATAACGCATAACGCATAACGGATAACGCTTGACGCATAACGCATAACACATAACGCATAACGCATAACGCATAACGCATAACGCATAACGCATAACGCTTAACGAATAACGCATAACGCATAACGCATAACGCATAACGCATAACGAATAACGCATACCGCATAGCGCATAACGTATAACGCTTAACGATTAACGCATAACGCATAACGCATAACGCATAACGCTTAACGCATAACGCATAACGCATAACGCATAACGCATAACGCATAACGCATAACGCATAACGCATAACGCATAACGCATAACGCATAACGCATCGCGCATAACGCATAACGCATAACGCATAACGCATAACGCATAACGCATAACGCATAACGCATAACGCATAACGCATAACGCATAACGCATAACGCATAACGCATAAAGCATAACGCATAACGCATAACGCATAACGCATAACGCATAACGCATAACGCATAACGCATAACGCATAACGCATAACGCATAACGCATAACGCATAACGCATAACGCATAACGCATAACGCATAACGCATAACGCATAACGCATAACGGATAACGCTTCACGCATAACGCATAACGCATAACGCATAACGCATAACGCATAACGCATAACGCATAACGCATAACGCATAACGCATAACGCATAACGCATAACGCATAACGCATAACGCATAACGCATAACGCATAACGCATAACGCATAACGCATAACGCATAACGCATAACGCATAACGCATAACGCATAACGCATAACGCATAACGCATAACGCATAACGCATAACGCATACCGCATAACGCATAACGCATAACGCATAACGCATAACGCATAACGCATAACGCATAACGCATAACGCATAACGCATAACGCATAACGCATAACGCATAACGCATAATGCATAACGCATAACGCATAACGCATAACGCATAACGCATAACGCATAACGCATAACGCATAACGCATAACGCATAACGCATAACGCATAACGCATAACGCATAACGCATAACGCATAACGCATAACGCATAACGCATAACGCATAACGCATAACGCATAACGCAAAACGCATAACGCATAACGCATAACGCATAACGCATGACGCATAACCCATAACGCATAACACATAACGCAAAACGCATAACGCATAACTTATAATGCATTACGCATAATCCATAGCGGATAACGCATAACCCATAGCGCATGACGCATAACGCAAAGCCGTTAACGCATAACGCACAACGCATAACGCATAACGCATAACGCATAACGCATAACGCATAACGCATAATCCATAAAGGATAACGCGTAACCCATAACGCATGACGCATAACGCAAAGCCGATAACGCATAACGCATAACGCATAACTTATAATGCATTACGCATAATCCATAACGCATAACGCATAACGCATAACGCATAACGCATAACGCATAACGCATAACGCATACCGCATAACGCATAACGCATAACGCATAACGCATAACGCATAACGCATAACGCATAACGCATAACGCATAACGCATAACGCATAACGCATAACGCATAACGCATAACGCATAACGCATAACGCATAACGCATAACGCATAACGCATAACGCATAACGCATAACGCATAACGCATAACGCATAACGCATAACGCATAACGCATAACGCATAACGCATAACGCATAACGCATAACGCATAACGCATAACGCATAACGCAAAACGCATAACGCATAACGCATAACGCATAACGCATGACGCATAACCCATAACGCATAACACATAACGCAAAACGCATAACGCATAACTTATAATGCATTACGCATAATCCATAGCGGATAACGCATAACCCATAGCGCATGACGCATAACGCAAAGCCGTTAACGCATAACGCATAACGCATAACGCATAACGCATAACGCATAACGCATAACGCATAACGCATAACGCATAATCCATAAAGGATAACGCATAACCCATAACGCATGACGCATAACGCAAAGCCGATAACGCATAACGCATAACGCATAACTTATAATGCATTACGCATAATCCATAACGCATAACGCATAACGCATAACGCATAACGCATAACGCATAACGCATAACGCATAACGGATAACGGATAACGCACAACGCACAACCCATACCGCATTACGCATAACGCATAACGCATAACGCATAACGCATAACGCATAACGCATAACGCATAACGCATAACGCATAACGCATAACGCATAACGCATAACGCATAACGCATAACGCATAACGCATAACGCATAACGCATAACGCATAACGCATAACGCATAACGCATAACGCATAACGCATAACGCATAACGCATAACGCATAACGCATAACGCATAACGCATAACGCATAACGCATAACGCATAACGCATAACGCATAACGCATAACGCATAACGCATAACGCATAACGCAAAACGCATAACGCATAACGCATAACGCATAACGCATGACGCATAACCCATAACGCATAACACATAACGCAAAACGCATAACGCATAACTTATAATGCATTACGCATAATCCATAGCGGATAACGCATAACCCATAGCGCATGACGCATAACGCAAAGCCGTTAACGCATAACGCATAACGCATAACGCATAACGCATAACGCATAACGCATAACGCATAACGCATAATCCATAAAGGATAACGCATAACCCATAACGCATGACGCATAACGCAAAGCCGATAACGCATAACGCATAACGCATAACTTATAATGCATTACGCATAATCCATAACGCATAACGCATAACGCATAACGCATAACGCATAACGCATAACGCATAACGCATAACGCATAACGCATACCGCATAACGCATAACGCATAACGCATAACGCATCACGCATAACGCATAACGCATAACCCATAACGCATAACGCATAACGCATAACGCATAACGCATAACGCATAACGCATAACGCATAACGCATAACGCATAACGCATAACGCATAACGCATAACGCATAACGCATAACGCATAACGCATAACGCATAACGCATAACGCATAACGCATAACGCATAACGCATAACGCATAACGCATAACGCATAACGCATAACGCATAACGCATAACGCATAACGCATAACGCATAACGCATAACGCATAACGCATAACGCATAACGCATAACGCATAACGCATAACGCATAACGCATAACGCATAACGCATAACGCATAACGCATAACGCATAACGCATAACGCATAACGCATAACGCATAACGCATAACGCATAACGCATAACGCATAACGCATAACGCATAACGCATAACGCATAACGCATAACGCATAACGCATAACGCATAACGCATAACGCATAACGCATAACGCATAAGGCATAACGCATAACGCATAACGCATAACGCATAACGCATCACGCATAACGCATAACGCATAACCCATAACGCATAACGCATAACGCATAACGCATAACGCATAACGCATAACGCATAACGCATAACGCATAACGCATAACGCATAACGCATAACGCATAACGCATAACGCATAACGCATAACGCATAACGCATAACGCATAACGCATAACGCATAACGCATAACGCATAACGCATAACGCATAACGCATAACGCATAACGCATAACGCATAACGCATAACGCATAACGCACAACGCACAACGCACAACGCACAACGCACAACGCACAACGCATAACGCATAACGCATAACGCATAACGCATAACGCATAACGCATAACGCATAACGCGAAACGCATAACGCGAAACGCATAACGCATAACGCATAACGCATAACGCATAACGCATAACGCATAACGCATAACGCATAACGCATAACGCATAACGCATAACGCATAACGCATAACGCATAACGCATAACGCATAACGCATAACGCATAACGCATAACGCATAACGCATAACGCATAACGCCTAACGCATAACGCATAACGCATAACGCATAACGCCTAACGCATAACGCATAACGCATAACGCTTAACGCATAACGCATAACGCATAACGCATAACGGATAACGCTTGACGCATAACGCATAACACATAACGCATAACGCATAACGCATAACGCATAACGCATAACGCATAACGCTTAACGAATAACGCATAACGCATAACGCATAACGCATAACGCATAACGAATAACGCATACCGCATAGCGCATAACGTATAACGCTTAACGATTAACGCATAACGCATAACGCATAACGCATAACGCTTAACGCATAACGCATAACGCATAACGCATAACGCATAACGCATAACGCATAACGCATAACGCATAACGCATAACGCATAACGCATAACGCATCGCGCATAACGCATAACGCATAACGCATAACGCATAACGCATAACGCATAACGCATAACGCATAACGCATAACGCATAACGCATAACGCATAAAGCATAACGCATAACGCATAACGCATAACGCATAACGCATAACGCATAACGCATAACGCATAACGCATAACGCATAACGCATAACGCATAACGCATAACGCATAACGCATAACGCATAACGCATAACGCATAACGCATAACGCATAACGCATAACGCATAACGCATAACGCATAACGCATAACGCATAACGCATAACGGATAACGCTTCACGCATAACGCATAACGCATAACGCATAACGCATAACGCATAACGCATAACGCATAACGCATAACGCATAACGCATAACGCATAACGCATAACGCATAACGCATAACGCATAACGCATAACGCATAACGCATAACGCATAACGCATAACGAATAACGCATACCGCATAGCGCATAACGTATAACGCTTAACGATTAACGCATAACGCATAACGCATATTGCATAACGCTTAACGCATAACGCATAACGCATAACGCATAACGCATAACGCATAACGCATAACGCATAACGCATAAGGCATAACGCATAACGCATAACGCATAACGCATAACGCATAACGCATAACGCATAACGCATAACGCATAACGCATAACGCATAACGCATAACGCATAACGCATAACGCATAACGCATAACGCATAACGCATAACGCATAACGCATAACGCATAACGCATAACGCATAACGCATAACGCATAACGCATAACGCATAACGCATAACGCATAACGCATAACGCATAACGCATAACGCATAACGCATAACGCATAACGCAAAACGCATAACGCATAACGCATAACGCATAACGCATGACGCATAACCCATAACGCATAACACATAACGCAAAACGCATAACGCATAACTTATAATGCATTACGCATAATCCATAGCGGATAACGCATAACCCATAGCGCATGACGCATAACGCAAAGCCGTTAACGCATAACGCATAACGCATAACGCATAACGCATAACGCATAACGCATAACGCATAACGCATAATCCATAAAGGATAACGCATAACCCATAACGCATGACGCATAACGCAAAGCCGATAACGCATAACGCATAACGCATAACTTATAATGCATTACGCATAATCCATAACGCATAACGCATAACGCATAACGCATAACGCATAACGCATAACGCATAACGCATAACGCATAACGCATAACGCATACCGCATAACGCATAACGCATAACGCATAACGCATCACGCATAACGCATAACGCATAACCCATAACGCATAACGCATAACGCATAACGCATAACGCATAACGCATAACGCATAACGCATAACGCATAACGCATAACGCATAACGCATAACGCATAACGCATAACGCATAACGCATAACGCATAACGCATAACGCATAACGCATAACGCATAACGCATAACGCATAACGCATAACGCATAACGCATAACGCATAACGCATAACGCATAACGCATAACGCATAACGCATAACGCATAACGCATAACGCATAACGCATAACGCATAACGCATAACGCATAACGCATAACGCATAACGCATAACGCATAACGCATAACGCATAACGCATAACGCATAACGCATAACGCATAACGCATAACGCATAACGCATAACGCATAACGCATAACGCATAACGCATAACGCATAACGCATAACGCATAACGCATAACGCATAACGCATAACGCATAACGCATAAGGCATAACGCATAACGCATAACGCATAACGCATAACGCATCACGCATAACGCATAACGCATAACCCATAACGCATAACGCATAACGCATAACGCATAACGCATAACGCATAACGCATAACGCATAACGCATAACGCATAACGCATAACGCATAACGCATAACGCATAACGCATAACGCATAACGCATAACGCATAACGCATAACGCATAACGCATAACGCATAACGCATAACGCATAACGCATAACGCATAACGCATAACGCATAACGCATAACGCATAACGCATAACGCATAACGCATAACGCATAACGCATAACGCATAACGCACAACGCATAACGCAAACGCATAACGCATAACGCATAAAGCATAACGCATAACGCATAACGCATAACGCATAACGCATAACGCATAACGCATAACGCATAACGCATAACGCATAACGCATAACGCATAACGCATAACGCATAACGCATAACGCATAACACATAACGCATAACGCATAACGCATAACGCATAACGCATAACGCATAACGCATAACGCATAACGCATAACGCATAACGCATAACGCATAACGCATAACGCATAACGCATAACGCATAACGCATAACGCATAACGCATAACGCATAACGCATAACGCATAACGCATAACGCATAACGCATAAGGCATAACGCATAACGCATAACGCATAACGCATAACGCATAACGCATAACGCATAACGCATAACGCATAACGCATAACGCATAACGCATAACGCATAACGCATAACGCATAACGCATAACGCATAACGCATAACGCATAACGCATAACGCATAACGCATAACGCATAACGCATAACGCATAACGCATAACGCATAACGCATAACGCATAACGCATAACGCATAACGCATAACGCATAACGCATAACGCATAACGCATAACGCATAACGCGTAACGCGTAACGCGTAACGCGTAACGCGTAACGCGTAACGCATAACGCATAACGCATAACGCATAACGCATAACGCATAACGCATAACGCATAACGCATAACGCATAACGCATAACGCATAACGCATAACGCATAACGCATAGCCCATAACGCATAACGCACAACGCACAACGCACAACGCACAACGCACAACGCACAACGCATAACGCATAACGCATAACGCATAACGCATAACGCATAACGCATAACGCATAACGCATAACGCGAAACGCATAACGCGAAACGCATAACGCATAACGCATAACGCATAACGCATAACGCATAACGCATAACGCATAACGCATAACGCATAACGCATAACGCATAACGCATAACGCATAACGCATAACGCATAACGCATAACGCATAACGCATAACGCATAACGCATAACGCATAACGCATAACGCCTAACGCATAACGCATAACGCATAACGCATAACGCCTAACGCATAACGCATAACGCATAACGCTTAACGCATAACGCATAACGCATAACGCATAACGGATAACGCTTGACGCATAACGCATAACACATAACGCATAACGCATAACGCATAACGCATAACGCATAACGCATAACGCATAACGCTTAACGAATAACGCATAACGCATAACGCATAACGCATAACGCATAACGAATAACGCATACCGCATAGCGCATAACGTATAACGCTTAACGATTAACGCATAACGCATAACGCATAACGCATAACGCTTAACGCATAACGCATAACGCATAACGCATAACGCATAACGCATAACGCATAACGCATAACGCATAACGCATAACGCATCGCGCATAACGCATAACGCATAACGCATAACGCATAACGCATAACGCATAACGCATAACGCATAACGCATAACGCATAACGCATAACGCATAACGCATAACGCATAAAGCATAACGCATAACGCATAACGCATAACGCATAACGCATAACGCATAACGCATAACGCATAACGCATAACGCATAACGCATAACGCATAACGCATAACGCATAACGCATAACGCATAACGCATAACGCATAACGCATAACGCATAACGCATAACGCATAACGCATAACGCATAACGCATAACGCATAACGCATAACGGATAACGCTTCACGCATAACGCATAACGCATAACGCATAACGCATAACGCATAACGCATAACGCATAACGCATAACGCATAACGCATAACGCATAACGCATAACGCATAACGCATAACGCATAACGCATAACGCATAACGCATAACGCATAACGCATAACGCATAACGCATAACGAATAACGCATACCGCATAGCGCATAACGTATAACGCTTAACGATTAACGCATAACGCATAACGCATATTGCATAACGCTTAACGCATAACGCATAACGCATAACGCATAACGCATAACGCATAACGCATAACGCATAACGCATAACGCATAACGCATAACGCGTAACGCGTAACGCGTAACGCGTAACGCGTAACGCGTAACGCATAACGCATAACGCATAACGCATAACGCATAACGCATAACGCATAACGCATAACGCATAACGCATAACGCATAACGCATAACGCATAACGCATAACGCATAACGCATAACGCATAACGCATAACGCACAACGCATAACGCAAACGCATAACGCATAACGCATAAAGCATAACGCATAACGCATAACGCATAACGCATAACGCATAACGCATAACGCATAACGCATAACGCATAACGCATAACGCATAACGCATAACGCATAACGCATAACGCATAACGCATAACGCATAACACATAACGCATAACGCATAACGCATAACGCATAACGCATAACGCATAACGCATAACGCATAACGCATAACGCATAACGCATAACGCATAACGCATAACGCATAACGCATAACGCATAACGCATAACGCATAACGCATAACGCATAACGCATAACGCATAACGCATAAGGCATAACGCATAACGCATAACGCATAACGCATAACGCATCACGCATAACGCATAACGCATAACCCATAACGCATAACGCATAACGCATAACGCATAACGCATAACGCATAACGCATAACGCATAACGCATAACGCATAACGCATAACGCATAACGCATAACGCATAACGCATAACGCATAACGCATAACGCATAACGCATAACGCATAACGCATAACGCATAACGCATAACGCATAACGCATAACGCATAACGCATAACGCATAACGCATAACGCATAACGCATAACGCATAACGCATAACGCATAACGCATAACGCACAACGCATAACGCAAACGCATAACGCATAACGCATAAAGCATAACGCATAACGCATAACGCATAACGCATAACGCATAACGCATAACGCATAACGCATAACGCATAACGCATAACGCATAACGCATAACGCATAACGCATAACGCATAACACATAACGCATAACGCATAACGCATAACGCATAACGCATAACGCATAACGCATAACGCATAACGCATAACGCATAACGCATAACGCATAACGCATAACGCATAACGCATAACGCATAACGCATAACGCATAACGCATAACGCATAACGCATAACGCATAACGCATAACGCATAACGCATAAGGCATAACGCATAACGCATAACGCATAACGCATAACGCATAACGCATAACGCATAACGCATAACGCATAACGCATAACGCATAACGCATAACGCATAACGCATAACGCATAACGCATAACGCATAACGCATAACGCATAACGCATAACGCATAACGCATAACGCATAACGCATAACGCATAACGCATAACGCATAACGCATAACGCATAACGCATAACGCATAACGCATAACGCATAACGCATAAGGCATAACGCATAACGCGTAACGCGTAACGCATAACGCATAACGCATAACGCATAACGCGTAACGCATAACGCATAACGGGTAACGCATAACGCATAACGCATAACGCATAACGCATAACGCATAACGCATAACGCAAAACGCATAACGCATAACGCATAACGCATAACGCATAACGCATAACGCATAACGCATAACGCATAACGCATAACGCATAACGCATAACGCATAACGCATAACGCATAACGCATAACGCATAACGCATAACGCATAACGCATAACGCATAACGCATAACGCATAACGCATAACGCATAACGCATAACGCATAACGCATAACGCATAACGCATAACGCATAACGCGTAACGCGTAACGCGTAACGCGTAACGCGTAACGCGTAACGCATAACGCATAACGCATAACGCATAACGCATAACGCATAACGCATAACGCATAACGCATAACGCATAACGCATAACGCATAACGCATAACGCATAACGCATAACGCATAACGCATAGCCCATAACGCATAACGCACAACGCACAACGCACAACGCACAACGCACAACGCACAACGCATAACGCATAACGCATAACGCATAACGCATAACGCATAACGCATAACGCATAACGCATAACGCGAAACGCATAACGCGAAACGCATAACGCATAACGCATAACGCATAACGCATAACGCATAACGCATAACGCATAACGCATAACGCATAACGCATAACGCATAACGCATAACGCATAACGCATAACGCATAACGCATAACGCATAACGCATAACGCATAACGCATAACGCATAACGCCTAACGCATAACGCATAACGCATAACGCATAACGCCTAACGCATAACGCATAACGCATAACGCTTAACGCATAACGCATAACGCATAACGCATAACGGATAACGCTTGACGCATAACGCATAACACATAACGCATAACGCATAACGCATAACGCATAACGCATAACGCATAACGCTTAACGAATAACGCATAACGCATAACGCATAACGCATAACGCATAACGAATAACGCATACCGCATAGCGCATAACGTATAACGCTTAACGATTAACGCATAACGCATAACGCATAACGCATAACGCTTAACGCATAACGCATAACGCATAACGCATAACGCATAACGCATAACGCATAACGCATAACGCATAACGCATAACGCATAACGCATCGCGCATAACGCATAACGCATAACGCATAACGCATAACGCATAACGCATAACGCATAACGCATAACGCATAACGCATAACGCATAACGCATAACGCATAACGCATAACGCATAACGCATAAAGCATAACGCATAACGCATAACGCATAACGCATAACGCATAACGCATAACGCATAACGCATAACGCATAACGCATAACGCATAACGCATAACGCATAACGCATAACGCATAACGCATAACGCATAACGCATAACGCATAACGCATAACGCATAACGCATAACGCATAACGCATAACGGATAACGCTTCACGCATAACGCATAACGCATAACGCATAACGCATAACGCATAACGCATAACGCATAACGCATAACGCATAACGCATAACGCATAACGCATAACGCATAACGCATAACGCATAACGCATAACGCATAACGCATAACGCATAACGCATAACGAATAACGCATACCGCATAGCGCATAACGTATAACGCTTAACGATTAACGCATAACGCATAACGCATATTGCATAACGCTTAACGCATAACGCATAACGCATAACGCATAACGCATAACGCATAACGCATAACGCATAACGCATAACGCATAACGCGTAACGCGTAACGCGTAACGCGTAACGCGTAACGCGTAACGCATAACGCATAACGCATAACGCATAACGCATAACGCATAACGCATAACGCATAACGCATAACGCATAACGCATAACGCATAACGCATAACGCATAACGCATAACGCATAACGCATAACGCATAACGCATAACGCATAACGCATAACGCATAACGCATAACGCATAACGCATAACGCATAACGCATAACGCATAGCCCATAACGCATAACGCACAACGCACAACGCACAACGCACAACGCACAACGCACAACGCATAACGCATAACGCATAACGCATAACGCATAACGCATAACGCATAACGCATAACGCATAACGCGAAACGCATAACGCGAAACGCATAACGCATAACGCATAACGCATAACGCATAACGCATAACGCATAACGCATAACGCATAACGCATAACGCATAACGCATAACGCATAACGCATAACGCATAACGCATAACGCATAACGCATAACGCATAACGCATAACGCATAACGCATAACGCCTAACGCATAACGCATAACGCATAACGCATAACGCCTAACGCATAACGCATAACGCATAACGCTTAACGCATAACGCATAACGCATAACGCATAACGGATAACGCTTGACGCATAACGCATAACACATAACGCATAACGCATAACGCATAACGCATAACGCATAACGCATAACGCTTAACGAATAACGCATAACGCATAACGCATAACGCATAACGCATAACGAATAACGCATACCGCATAGCGCATAACGTATAACGCTTAACGATTAACGCATAACGCATAACGCATAACGCATAACGCTTAACGCATAACGCATAACGCATAACGCATAACGCATAACGCATAACGCATAACGCATAACGCATAACGCATAACGCATAACGCATCGCGCATAACGCATAACGCATAACGCATAACGCATAACGCATAACGCATAACGCATAACGCATAACGCATAACGCATAACGCATAACGCATAACGCATAACGCATAACGCATAAAGCATAACGCATAACGCATAACGCATAACGCATAACGCATAACGCATAACGCATAACGCATAACGCATAACGCATAACGCATAACGCATAACGCATAACGCATAACGCATAACGCATAACGCATAACGCATAACGCATAACGCATAACGCATAACGCATAACGCATAACGCATAACGGATAACGCTTCACGCATAACGCATAACGCATAACGCATAACGCATAACGCATAACGCATAACGCATAACGCATAACGCATAACGCATAACGCATAACGCATAACGCATAACGCATAACGCATAACGCATAACGCATAACGCATAACGCATAACGCATAACGCATAACGAATAACGCATACCGCATAGCGCATAACGTATAACGCTTAACGATTAACGCATAACGCATAACGCATATTGCATAACGCTTAACGCATAACGCATAACGCATAACGCATAACGCATAACGCATAACGCATAACGCATAACGCATAACGCATAACGCGTAACGCGTAACGCGTAACGCGTAACGCGTAACGCGTAACGCATAACGCATAACGCATAACGCATAACGCATAACGCATAACGCATAACGCATAACGCATAACGCATAACGCATAACGCATAACGCATAACGCATAACGCATAACGCATAACGCATAACGCATAACGCATAGCCCATAACGCATAACGCACAACGCACAACGCACAACGCACAACGCACAACGCACAACGCATAACGCATAACGCATAACGCATAACGCATAACGCATAACGCATAACGCATAACGCATAACGCGAAACGCATAACGCGAAACGCATAACGCATAACGCATAACGCATAACGCATAACGCATAACGCATAACGCATAACGCATAACGCATAACGCATAACGCATAACGCATAACGCATAACGCATAACGCATAACGCATAACGCATAACGCATAACGCATAACGCATAACGCATAACGCATAACGCATAACGCATAACGCATAACGCATAACGCCTAACGCATAACGCATAACGCATAACGCATAACGCCTAACGCATAACGCATAACGCATAACGCTTAACGCATAACGCATAACGCATAACGCATAACGGATAACGCTTGACGCATAACGCATAACACATAACGCATAACGCATAACGCATAACGCATAACGCATAACGCTTAACGAATAACGCATAACGCATAACGCATAACGCATAACGCATAACGAATAACGCATACCGCATAGCGCATAACGTATAACGCTTAACGATTAACGCATAACGCATAACGCATAACGCATAACGCTTAACGCATAACGCATAACGCATAACGCATAACGCATAACGCATAACGCATAACGCATAACGCATAACGCATAACGCATAACGCATCGCGCATAACGCATAACGCATAACGCATAACGCATAACGCATAACGCATAACGCATAACGCATAACGCATAACGCATAACGCATAACGCATAACGCATAACGCATAAAGCATAACGCATAACGCATAACGCATAACGCATAACGCATAACGCATAACGCATAACGCATAACGCATAACGCATAACGCATAACGCATAACGCATAACGCATAACGCATAACGCATAACGCATAACGCATAACGCATAACGCATAACGCATAACGCATAACGCATAACGCATAACGCATAACGGATAACGCTTCACGCATAACGCATAACGCATAACGCATAACGCATAACGCATAACGCATAACGCATAACGCATAACGCATAACGCATAACGCATAACGCATAACGCATAACGCATAACGCATAACGCATAACGCATAACGCATAACGAATAACGCATACCGCATAGCGCATAACGTATAACGCTTAACGATTAACGCATAACGCATAACGCATATTGCATAACGCTTAACGCATAACGCATAACGCATAACGCATAACGCATAACGCATAACGCATCGCGCATAACGCATCGCGCATAACGCATAACGCATAACGCATAACGCATAACGCATAACGCATAACGCATAACGCATAACGCATAACGCATAACGCATAACGCATAACGCATAACGCATAACGCATAACGCATAACGCATAACGCATAACGCATAACGCATAACGCATAACGCATAACGCATAACGCATAACGCATAACGCATAACGCATAACGCATAACGCATAACGCATAACGCATAACGCATAACGCATAACGCATAACGCATAACGCATAACGCATAACGCATAACGCATAACGCATAACGCATAACGCATAACGCATAACGCATAACGCATAACGCATAACGCATAACGCATAACGCATAACGCATAACGCATAACGCATAACGCATAACGCATAACGCATAACGCATAACGCATAACGCATAACGCATAACGCATAACGCATAACGCATAACGCATAACGCATAACGCATAACGCATAACGCATAACGCATAGCCCATAACGCATAACGCACAACGCACAACGCACAACGCACAACGCACAACGCACAACGCATAACGCATAACGCATAACGCATAACGCATAACGCATAACGCATAACGCGAAACGCATAACGCGAAACGCATAACGCATAACGCATAACGCATAACGCATAACGCATAACGCATAACGCATAACGCATAACGCATAACGCATAACGCATAACGCATAACGCATAACGCATAACGCATAACGCATAACGCATAACGCATAACGCATAACGCATAACGCATAACGCATAACGCATAACGCATAACGCATAACGCATAACGCATAACGCATAACGCATAACGCATAACGCATAACGCCTAACGCATAACGCATAACGCATAACGCATAACGCCTAACGCATAACGCATAACGCATAACGCTTAACGCATAACGCATAACGCATAACGCATAACGGATAACGCTTGACGCATAACGCATAACACATAACGCATAACGCATAACGCATAACGCATAACGCATAACGCTTAACGAATAACGCATAACGCATAACGCATAACGCATAACGCATAACGCATAACGCATAACGAATAACGCATACCGCATAGCGCATAACGTATAACGCTTAACGATTAACGCATAACGCATAACGCATATCGCATAACGCTTAACGCATAACGCATAACGCATAACGCATAACGCATAACGCATAACGCATAACGCATAACGCATAACGCATAACGCATAACGCATAACGCATAACGCATAACGCATCGCGCATAACGCATAACGCATAACGCATAACGCATAACGCATAACGCATAACGCATAACGCATAACGCATAACGCATAACGCATAACGCATAACGCATAACGCATAACGCATAACGCATAACGCATAAAGCATAACGCATAACGCACAACGCACAACGCACAACGCACAACGCATAACGCATAACGCATAACGCATAACGCATAACGCATAACGCATAACGCATAACGCATAACGCATAACGCATAACGCATAACGCATAACGCATAACGCATAACGCATATCGCATAACGCATAACGCATAACGCATAACGCATAACGCATAACGCATAACGCATAACGCATAACGCATAACGCATAACGCATAACGCATAACGCATAACGCATAACGCATAACGCATAACGCATAACGTATAACGCTTAACGATTAACGCATAACGCATAAGGCATAACGCATAACGCGTAACGCGTAACGCATAACGCATAACGCATAACGCATAACGCATAACGCATAACGCATAACGCATAACGCATAACGCATAACGCATCGCGCATAACGCATAACGCATAACGCATAACGCATAACGCATAACGCATAACGCATAACGCATAACGCATAACGCATAACGCATAACGCATAACGCATAACGCATAACGCATAACGCATAACGCATAACGCATAACGCATAACGCATAACGCATAACGCATAACGCATAACGCATAACGCATAACGCATAACGCATAACGCATAACGCATAACGCATAACGCATAACGCATAACGCATAACGCATAAGGCATAACGCATAACGCGTAACGCGTAACGCATAACGCATAACGCATAACGCATAACGCGTAACGCATAACGCATAACGGGTAACGCATAACGCATAACGCATAACGCATAACGCATAACGCATAACGCATAACGCAAAACGCAAAACGCATAACGCATAACGCATAACGCATAACGCATAACGCATAACGCATAACGCATAACGCATAACGCATAACGCATAACGCATAACGCATAACGCATAACGCATAACGCATAACGCATAACGCATAACGCATAACGCATAACGCATAACGCATAACGCATAACGCATAACGCATAACGCATAACGCATAACGCATAACGCATAACGCATAACGCATAACGCATAACGCATAACGCGTAACGCGTAACGCGTAACGCGTAACGCGTAACGCGTAACGCATAACGCATAACGCATAACGCATAACGCATAACGCATAACGCATAACGCATAACGCATAACGCATAACGCATAACGCATAACGCATAACGCATAACGCATAACGCATAGCCCATAACGCATAACGCACAACGCACAACGCACAACGCACAACGCACAACGCACAACGCATAACGCATAACGCATAACGCATAACGCATAACGCATAACGCATAACGCATAACGCATAACGCGAAACGCATAACGCGAAACGCATAACGCATAACGCATAACGCATAACGCATAACGCATAACGCATAACGCATAACGCATAACGCATAACGCATAACGCATAACGCATAACGCATAACGCATAACGCATAACGCATAACGCATAACGCATAACGCATAACGCATAACGCATAACGCATAACGCCTAACGCATAACGCATAACGCATAACGCATAACGCCTAACGCATAACGCATAACGCATAACGCTTAACGCATAACGCATAACGCATAACGCATAACGGATAACGCTTGACGCATAACGCATAACACATAACGCATAACGCATAACGCATAACGCATAACGCATAACGCATAACGCTTAACGAATAACGCATAACGCATAACGCATAACGCATAACGCATAACGAATAACGCATACCGCATAGCGCATAACGTATAACGCTTAACGATTAACGCATAACGCATAACGCATAACGCATAACGCTTAACGCATAACGCATAACGCATAACGCATAACGCATAACGCATAACGCATAACGCATAACGCATAACGCATAACGCATAACGCATAACGCATCGCGCATAACGCATAACGCATAACGCATAACGCATAACGCATAACGCATAACGCATAACGCATAACGCATAACGCATAACGCATAACGCATAACGCATAACGCATAACGCATAAAGCATAACGCATAACGCATAACGCATAACGCATAACGCATAACGCATAACGCATAACGCATAACGCATAACGCATAACGCATAACGCATAACGCATAACGCATAACGCATAACGCATAACGCATAACGCATAACGCATAACGCATAACGCATAACGCATAACGCATAACGCATAACGCATAACGCATAACGGATAACGCTTCACGCATAACGCATAACGCATAACGCATAACGCATAACGCATAACGCATAACGCATAACGCATAACGCATAACGCATAACGCATAACGCATAACGCATAACGCATAACGCATAACGCATAACGCATAACGCATAACGCATAACGCATAACGAATAACGCATACCGCATAGCGCATAACGTATAACGCTTAACGATTAACGCATAACGCATAACGCATATTGCATAACGCTTAACGCATAACGCATAACGCATAACGCATAACGCATAACGCATAACGCATAACGCATAACGCATAACGCATAACGCGTAACGCGTAACGCGTAACGCGTAACGCGTAACGCGTAACGCATAACGCATAACGCATAACGCATAACGCATAACGCATAACGCATAACGCATAACGCATAACGCATAACGCATAACGCATAACGCATAACGCATAACGCATAACGCATAACGCATAACGCATAACGCATAGCCCATAACGCATAACGCACAACGCACAACGCACAACGCACAACGCACAACGCACAACGCACAACGCATAACGCATAACGCATAACGCATAACGCATAACGCATAACGCATAACGCATAACGCATAACGCGAAACGCATAACGCGAAACGCATAACGCATAACGCATAACGCATAACGCATAACGCATAACGCATAACGCATAACGCATAACGCATAACGCATAACGCATAACGCATAACGCATAACGCATAACGCATAACGCATAACGCATAACGCATAACGCATAACGCATAACGCATAACGCATAACGCCTAACGCATAACGCATAACGCATAACGCATAACGCCTAACGCATAACGCATAACGCATAACGCTTAACGCATAACGCATAACGCATAACGCATAACGGATAACGCTTGACGCATAACGCATAACACATAACGCATAACGCATAACGCATAACGCATAACGCATAACGCTTAACGAATAACGCATAACGCATAACGCATAACGCATAACGCATAACGAATAACGCATACCGCATAGCGCATAACGTATAACGCTTAACGATTAACGCATAACGCATAACGCATAACGCATAACGCTTAACGCATAACGCATAACGCATAACGCATAACGCATAACGCATAACGCATAACGCATAACGCATAACGCATAACGCATAACGCATCGCGCATAACGCATAACGCATAACGCATAACGCATAACGCATAACGCATAACGCATAACGCATAACGCATAACGCATAACGCATAACGCATAACGCATAACGCATAAAGCATAACGCATAACGCATAACGCATAACGCATAACGCATAACGCATAACGCATAACGCATAACGCATAACGCATAACGCATAACGCATAACGCATAACGCATAACGCATAACGCATAACGCATAACGCATAACGCATAACGCATAACGCATAACGCATAACGCATAACGGATAACGCTTCACGCATAACGCATAACGCATAACGCATAACGCATAACGCATAACGCATAACGCATAACGCATAACGCATAACGCATAACGCATAACGCATAACGCATAACGCATAACGCATAACGCATAACGCATAACGCATAACGCATAACGAATAACGCATACCGCATAGCGCATAACGTATAACGCTTAACGATTAACGCATAACGCATAACGCATATTGCATAACGCTTAACGCATAACGCATAACGCATAACGCATAACGCATAACGCATAACGCATCGCGCATAACGCATCGCGCATAACGCATAACGCATAACGCATAACGCATAACGCATAACGCATAACGCATAACGCATAACGCATAACGCATAACGCATAACGCATAACGCATAACGCATAACGCATAACGCATAACGCATAACGCATAACGCATAACGCATAACGCATAACGCATAACGCATAACGCATAACGCATAACGCATAACGCATAACGCATAACGCATAACGCATAACGCATAACGCATAACGCATAACGCATAACGCATAACGCATAACGCATAACGCATAACGCATAACGCATAACGCATAACGCATAACGCATAACGCATAACGCATAACGCATAACGCATAACGCATAACGCATAACGCATAACGCATAACGCATAACGCATAACGCATAACGCATAACGCATAACGCATAACGCATAACGCATAACGCATAACGCATAACGCATAACGCATAGCCCATAACGCATAACGCACAACGCACAACGCACAACGCACAACGCACAACGCACAACGCATAACGCATAACGCATAACGCATAACGCATAACGCATAACGCATAACGCGAAACGCATAACGCGAAACGCATAACGCATAACGCATAACGCATAACGCATAACGCATAACGCATAACGCATAACGCATAACGCATAACGCATAACGCATAACGCATAACGCATAACGCATAACGCATAACGCATAACGCATAACGCATAACGCCTAACGCATAACGCATAACGCATAACGCATAACGCCTAACGCATAACGCATAACGCATAACGCTTAACGCATAACGCATAACGCATAACGCATAACGGATAACGCTTGACGCATAACGCATAACACATAACGCATAACGCATAACGCATAACGCATAACGCATAACGCTTAACGAATAACGCATAACGCATAACGCATAACGCATAACGCATAACGCATAACGCATAACGAATAACGCATACCGCATAGCGCATAACGTATAACGCTTAACGATTAACGCATAACGCATAACGCATATCGCATAACGCTTAACGCATAACGCATAACGCATAACGCATAACGCATAACGCATAACGCATAACGCATAACGCATAACGCATAACGCATAACGCATAACGCATAACGCATAACGCATCGCGCATAACGCATAACGCATAACGCATAACGCATAACGCATAACGCATAACGCATAACGCATAACGCATAACGCATAACGCATAACGCATAACGCATAACGCATAACGCATAACGCATAAAGCATAACGCATAACGCACAACGCACAACGCACAACGCACAACGCATAACGCATAACGCCTAACGCATAACGCATAACGCATAACGCTTAACGCATAACGCATAACGCATAACGCATAACGGATAACGCTTGACGCATAACGCATAACACATAACGCATAACGCATAACGCATAACGCATAACGCATAACGCATAACGCTTAACGAATAACGCATAACGCATAACGCATAACGCATAACGCATAACGAATAACGCATACCGCATAGCGCATAACGTATAACGCTTAACGATTAACGCATAACGCATAACGCATAACGCATAACGCTTAACGCATAACGCATAACGCATAACGCATAACGCATAACGCATAACGCATAACGCATAACGCATAACGCATAACGCATAACGCATCGCGCATAACGCATAACGCATAACGCATAACGCATAACGCATAACGCATAACGCATAACGCATAACGCATAACGCATAACGCATAACGCATAACGCATAACGCATAACGCATAAAGCATAACGCATAACGCATAACGCATAACGCATAACGCATAACGCATAACGCATAACGCATAACGCATAACGCATAACGCATAACGCATAACGCATAACGCATAACGCATAACGCATAACGCATAACGCATAACGCATAACGCATAACGCATAACGCATAACGCATAACGCATAACGCATAACGCATAACGGATAACGCTTCACGCATAACGCATAACGCATAACGCATAACGCATAACGCATAACGCATAACGCATAACGCATAACGCATAACGCATAACGCATAACGCATAACGCATAACGCATAACGCATAACGCATAACGCATAACGCATAACGCATAACGCATAACGCATAACGCATAACGCATAACGCATAACGAATAACGCATACCGCATAGCGCATAACGTATAACGCTTAACGATTAACGCATAACGCATAACGCATATTGCATAACGCTTAACGCATAACGCATAACGCATAACGCATAACGCATAACGCATAACGCATAACGCATAACGCATAACGCATAACGCGTAACGCGTAACGCGTAACGCGTAACGCGTAACGCGTAACGCATAACGCATAACGCATAACGCATAACGCATAACGCATAACGCATAACGCATAACGCATAACGCATAACGCATAACGCATAACGCATAACGCATAACGCATAACGCATAACGCATAACGCATAACGCATAGCCCATAACGCATAACGCACAACGCACAACGCACAACGCACAACGCACAACGCACAACGCATAACGCATAACGCATAACGCATAACGCATAACGCATAACGCATAACGCATAACGCATAACGCGAAACGCATAACGCGAAACGCATAACGCATAACGCATAACGCATAACGCATAACGCATAACGCATAACGCATAACGCATAACGCATAACGCATAACGCATAACGCATAACGCATAACGCATAACGCATAACGCATAACGCATAACGCATAACGCATAACGCATAACGCATAACGCCTAACGCATAACGCATAACGCATAACGCATAACGCCTAACGCATAACGCATAACGCATAACGCTTAACGCATAACGCATAACGCATAACGCATAACGGATAACGCTTGACGCATAACGCATAACACATAACGCATAACGCATAACGCATAACGCATAACGCATAACGCTTAACGAATAACGCATAACGCATAACGCATAACGCATAACGCATAACGAATAACGCATACCGCATAGCGCATAACGTATAACGCTTAACGATTAACGCATAACGCATAACGCATAACGCATAACGCTTAACGCATAACGCATAACGCATAACGCATAACGCATAACGCATAACGCATAACGCATAACGCATAACGCATAACGCATCGCGCATAACGCATAACGCATAACGCATAACGCATAACGCATAACGCATAACGCATAACGCATAACGCATAACGCATAACGCATAACGCATAACGCATAAAGCATAACGCATAACGCATAACGCATAACGCATAACGCATAACGCATAACGCATAACGCATAACGCATAACGCATAACGCATAACGCATAACGCATAACGCATAACGCATAACGCATAACGCATAACGCATAACGCATAACGCATAACGCATAACGCATAACGCATAACGCATAACGCATAACGGATAACGCTTCACGCATAACGCATAACGCATAACGCATAACGCATAACGCATAACGCATAACGCATAACGCATAACGCATAACGCATAACGCATAACGCATAACGCATAACGCATAACGCATAACGCATAACGCATAACGCATAACGCATAACGCATAACGAATAACGCATACCGCATAGCGCATAACGTATAACGCTTAACGATTAACGCATAACGCATAACGCATATTGCATAACGCTTAACGCATAACGCATAACGCATAACGCATAACGCATAACGCATAACGCATCGCGCATAACGCATCGCGCATAACGCATAACGCATAACGCATAACGCATAACGCATAACGCATAACGCATAACGCATAACGCATAACGCATAACGCATAACGCATAACGCATAACGCATAACGCATAACGCATAACGCATAACGCATAACGCATAACGCATAACGCATAACGCATAACGCATAACGCATAACGCATAACGCATAACGCATAACGCATAACGCATAACGCATAACGCATAACGCATAACGCATAACGCATAACGCATAACGCATAACGCATAACGCATAACGCATAACGCATAACGCATAACGCATAACGCATAACGCATAACGCATAACGCATAACGCATAACGCATAACGCATAACGCATAACGCATAACGCATAACGCATAACGCATAACGCATAACGCATAACGCATAACGCATAACGCATAACGCATAACGCATAACGCATAACGCATAACGCATAACGCATAACGCATAGCCCATAACGCATAACGCACAACGCACAACGCACAACGCACAACGCACAACGCACAACGCATAACGCATAACGCATAACGCATAACGCATAACGCATAACGCATAACGCGAAACGCATAACGCGAAACGCATAACGCATAACGCATAACGCATAACGCATAACGCATAACGCATAACGCATAACGCATAACGCATAACGCATAACGCATAACGCATAACGCATAACGCATAACGCATAACGCATAACGCATAACGCATAACGCATAACGCATAACGCATAACGCATAACGCATAACGCATAACGCATAACGCATAACGCATAACGCATAACGCATAACGCATAACGCATAACGCATAACGCATAACGCCTAACGCATAACGCATAACGCATAACGCATAACGCCTAACGCATAACGCATAACGCATAACGCTTAACGCATAACGCATAACGCATAACGCATAACGGATAACGCTTGACGCATAACGCATAACACATAACGCATAACGCATAACGCATAACGCATAACGCATAACGCTTAACGAATAACGCATAACGCATAACGCATAACGCATAACGCATAACGCATAACGCATAACGAATAACGCATACCGCATAGCGCATAACGTATAACGCTTAACGATTAACGCATAACGCATAACGCATATCGCATAACGCTTAACGCATAACGCATAACGCATAACGCATAACGCATAACGCATAACGCATAACGCATAACGCATAACGCATAACGCATAACGCATAACGCATAACGCATAACGCATCGCGCATAACGCATAACGCATAACGCATAACGCATAACGCATAACGCATAACGCATAACGCATAACGCATAACGCATAACGCATAACGCATAACGCATAACGCATAACGCATAACGCATAACGCATAAAGCATAACGCATAACGCACAACGCACAACGCACAACGCACAACGCATAACGCATAACGCATAACGCATAACGCATAACGCATAACGCATAACGCATAACGCATAACGCATAACGCATAACGCATAACGCATAACGCATAACGCATATCGCATAACGCATAACGCATAACGCATAACGCATAACGCATAACGCATAACGCATAACGCATAACGCATAACGCATAAAGCATAACGCATAACGCATAACGCATAACGCATAACGCATAACGCATAACGCATAACGCATAACGCATAACGCATAACGCATAACGCATAACGCATAACGCATAACGCATAACGCATAACGCATAACGCATAACGCATAACGCATAACGCATAACGCATAACGCATAACGCATACCGCATAACGCATAACGCATAACGCATAACGCATAACGCATAACGCATAACGCATAACGCATAACGCATAACGCATAACGCATAACGCATAACGCATAACGCATAACGCATAACGCATAACGCATAACGCATAACGCATAACGCATAACGCATAACGCATAAGGCATAACGCATAACGCATAACGCATAACGCATAACGCATAACGCATAACGCATAACGCATAACGCATAACGCATAACGCATAACGCATAACGCATAACGGATAACGCTTCACGCATAACGCATAACGCATAACGCATAACGCATAACGCATAACGCATAACGCATAACGCATAACGCATAACGCATAACGCATAACGCATAACGCATAACGCATAACGCATAACGAATAACGCATACCGCATAGCGCATAACGTATAACGCTTAACGATTAACGCATAACGCATAACGCATATTGCATAACGCTTAACGCATAACGCATAACGCATAACGCATAACGCATAACGCATAACGCATAACGCATAACGCATAACGCATAACGCATAACGCATAACGCATAACGCATAACGCATAACGCATAACGCATAACGCATAACGCATAACGCATAACGCATAACGCATAACGCATAACGCATAACGCATAACGCATAACGCATAACGCATAACGCATAACGCATAACGCATAACGCATAACGCATAACGCATAACGCATAACGCATAACGCATAACGCATAACGCATAACGCATAACGCATAACGCATAACGCATAACGCATAACGCATAACGCATAACGCATAACGCATAACGCATAACGCATAACGCATAACGCATAACGCATAACGCATATCGCATAACGCATAACGCATAACGCATAACGCATAACGCATAACGCATAACGCATAACGCATAACGCATAACGCATAACGCATAACGCATAACGCATAACGCATAACGCATAACGCATAACGCATAACGCATAACGCATAACGCATAACGCATAACGCATAACGCATAACGCATAACGCATAACGCATAACGCATAACGCATAACGCATAACGCATAACGCATAACGCATAACGCATAACGCATAACGCATAACGCATAACGCATAACGCATAACGCATAACGCATAACGCATAACGCATAACGCATAACGCATAACGCATAACGCATAACGCATAACGCATAACGCATAACGCATAACGCATAACGCATAACGCATAACTCATAACGCATAACGCATAACGCATAACGCATAACGCATAACGCATAACGCATAACGCATAACGCATAACGCATAACGCATAACGCATAACGCATAACGCATAACGCATAACGCATAACGCCTAACGCATAACGCATAACGCATAACGCATAACGCATAACGCATAACGCATAACGCCTAACGCATAACGCATAACGCATAACGCTTAACGCATAACGCATAACGGATAACGCTTGACGCATAACGCATAACGCATAACGCATAACGCATAACGCATAACGCATAACGCTTAACGAATAACGCATAACGCATAACGCATAACGCATAACGCATAACGCATAACGCATAACGCATAACGCATAACGCATAACGCATAACGCATAACGCATAACGCATAACGCATAACGCATAACGCATAACGCATAACGCATAACGCATAACGCATAACGCATAACGCATAACGCATAACGCATAACGCATAACGCATAACGCATAACGCATAACGCATAACGCATAACGCATAACGCATAACGCATAACGCATAACGCATAACGCATAACGCATAACGCATAACGCATAACGCATAACGCCTAACGCATAACGCATAACGCATAACGCATAACGCATAACGCATAACGCATAACGCATAACGCATAACGCATAACGCATAACGCATAACGCATAACGCATAACGCATAACGCATAACGCATAACGCATAACGCCTAACGCATAACGCATAACGCATAACGCATAACGCATAACGCATAACGCATAACGCATAACGCATAACGCATAACGCATAACGCATAACGCATAACGCATAACGCCTAACGCATAACGCATAACGCATAACGCATAACGCATAACGCCTAACGCATAACGCCTAACGCATAACGCATAACGCATAACGCTTAACGCATAACGCATAACGCATAACGGATAACGCTTGACGCATAACGCATAACGCATAACGCATAACGCATAACGCATAACGCATAACGCTTAACGAATAACGCATAACGCATAACGCATAACGCATAACGCATAACGCATAACGCATAACGCATAACGCATAACGCATAACGCATAACGCATAACGCATAACGCATAACGCATAACGCATAACGCATAACGCATAACGCATAACGCATAACGCATAACGCATAACGCATAACGCATAACGCATAACGCATAACGCATAACGCATAACGCATAACGCATAACGCATAACGCATAACGCATAACGCATAACGCATAACGCATAACGCATAACGCATAACGCATAACGCATAACGCATAACGCATAACGCATAACGCATAACGCATAACGCATAACGCATAACGCATAACGCATAACGCATAACGCATAACGCATAACGCATAACGCATAACGCATAACGCATAACGCATAACGCATAACTCATAACGCATAACGCATAACGCATAACGCATAACGCATAACGCGTAACGCATAACGCCTAACGCATAACGCATAACGCATAACGCATAACGCATAACGCATAACGCATAACGCATAACGCATAACGCATAACGCATAACGCAAAACGCATAACGCATAACGCATAACGCATAACGCATAACGCATAACGCATAACGCATAACGCATAACGCATAACGCATAACGCATAACGCATAACGCATAACGCATAACGCATAACGCATAACGCATAACGCATAACGCATAACGCATAACGCATAACGCATAACGCATAACGCATAACGCATAACGCATAACGCATAACGCATAACGCATAACGCATAACGCCTAACGCATAACGCCTAACGCATAACGCATAACGCATAACGCTTAACGCATAACGCATAACGCATAACGGATAACGCTTGACGCATAACGCATAACGCATAACGCATAACGCATAACGCATAACGCATAACGCTTAACGAATAACGCATAACGCATAACGCATAACGCATAACGCATAACGCATAACGCATAACGCATAACGCATAACGCATAACGCATAACGCATAACGCATAACGCATAACGCATAACGCATAACGCATAACGCATAACGCATAACGCATAACGCATAACGCATAACGCATAACGCATAACGCATAACGCATAACGCATAACGCATAACGCATAACGCATAACGCATAACGCATAACGCATAACGCATAACGCATAACGCATAACGCATAACGCATAACGCATAACGCATAACGCATAACGCATAACGCATAACGCATAACGCATAACGCATAACGCATAACGCATAACGCATAACGCATAACGCATAACGCATAACGCATAACGCATAACTCATAACGCATAACGCATAACGCATAACGCATAACGCGTAACGCGTAACGCATAACGCCTAACGCATAACGCATAACGCATAACGCATAACGCATAACGCATAACGCATAACGCATAACGCATAACGCATAACGCATAACGCAAAACGCATAACGCATAACGCATAACGCATAACGCATAACGCATAACGCATAACGCATAACGCATAACGCATAACGCATAACGCATAACGCATAACGCATAACGCATAACGCATAACGCATAACGCATAACGCATAACGCATAACGCATAACGCATAACGCATAACGCACAACGCACAACGCACAACGCACAACGCACAACGCACAACGCACAACGCACAACGCATAACGCATAACGCATAACGCACAACGCATAACGCATAACGCATAACGCATAACGCATAACGCATAACGCATAACGCATAACGCATAACGCATAACGCATAACGCATAACGCATAACGCATAACGCATAACGCATAACGCATAACGCATAACGCATAACGCATAACGCATAACGCATAACGCATAACGCATAACGCATAACGCATAACGCATAACGCATAACGCATAACGCATAACGCATAACGCATAACGCATAACGCATAACGCATAACGCATAACGCATAACGCCTAACGCATAACGCATAACGCATAACGCATAACGCCTAACGCATAACGCAAGACGCATAACGCATAACGCATAACGCATAACGGATAACGCTTGACGCATAACGCATAACACATAACGCATAACGCATAACGCATAACGCATAACGCATAACGCATAACGCATAACGCATAACGCATAACGCATAACGCCTAACGCATAACGCATAACGCATAACGCATAACGCATAACGCATAACGCATAACGCATAACGCATAACGCATAACGCATAACGCATAACGCATAACGCATAACGCATAACGCATAACGCATAACGCCTAACGCATAACGCATAACGCATAACGCATAACGCATAACGCATAACGCATAACGCATAACGCATAACGCATAACGCATAACGCATAACGCATAACGCATAACGCCTAACGCATAACGCATAACGCATAACGCATAACGCATAACGCCTAACGCATAACGCCTAACGCATAACGCATAACGCATAACGCTTAACGCATAACGCATAACGCATAACGGATAACGCTTGACGCATAACGCATAACGCATAACGCATAACGCATAACGCATAACGCATAACGCTTAACGAATAACGCATAACGCATAACGCATAACGCATAACGCATAACGCATAACGCATAACGCATAACGCATAACGCATAACGCATAACGCATAACGCATAACGCATAACGCATAACGCATAACGCATAACGCATAACGCATAACGCATAACGCATAACGCATAACGCATAACGCATAACGCATAACGCATAACGCATAACGCATAACGCATAACGCATAACGCATAACGCATAACGCATAACGCATAACGCATAACGCATAACGCATAACGCATAACGCATAACGCATAACGCATAACGCATAACGCATAACGCATAACGCATAACGCATAACGCATAACGCATAACGCATAACGCATAACGCATAACGCATAACGCATAACGCATAACGCATAACGCATAACGCATAACGCATAACGCATAACGCATAACGCATAACGCATAACTCATAACGCATAACGCATAACGCATAACGCATAACGCATAACGCGTAACGCATAACGCCTAACGCATAACGCATAACGCATAACGCATAACGCATAACGCATAACGCATAACGCATAACGCATAACGCATAACGCAAAACGCATAACGCATAACGCATAACGCATAACGCATAACGCATAACGCATAACGCATAACGCATAACGCATAACGCATAACGCATAACGCATAACGCATAACGCATAACGCATAACGCATAACGCATAACGCATAACGCATAACGCATAACGCATAACGCACAACGCACAACGCACAACGCACAACGCACAACGCACAACGCACAACGCACAACGCATAACGCATAACGCATAACGCACAACGCATAACGCATAACGCATAACGCATAACGCATAACGCATAACGCATAACGCATAACGCATAACGCATAACGCATAACGCATAACGCATAACGCATAACGCATAACGCATAACGCATAACGCATAACGCATAACGCATAACGCATAACGCATAACGCATAACGCATAACGCATAACGCATAACGCATAACGCATAACGCATAACGCATAACGCATAACGCATAACGCATAACGCATAACGCATAACGCATAACGCATAACGCATAACGCATAACGCATAACGCATAACGCCTAACGCATAACGCATAACGCATAACGCATAACGCCTAACGCATAACGCAAGACGCATAACGCATAACGCATAACGCATAACGGATAACGCTTGACGCATAACGCATAACACATAACGCATAACGCATAACGCATAACGCATAACGCATAACGCATAACGCATAACGCATAACGCATAACGCATAACGCATAACGCATAACGCATAACGCATAACGCATAACGCATAACGAATAACGCATACCGCATAGCGCATAACGTATAACGCTTAACGATTAACGCATAACGCATAACGCATATCGCATAACGCTTATCGCATAACGCATAACGCATAACGCATAACGCATAACGCATAACGCATAACGCATAACGCATAACGCATAACGCATAACGCATAACGCATAACGCTTAACGAATAACGCATAACGCATAACGCATAACGCATAACGCATAACGCATAACGCATAACGCATAACGCATAACGCATAACGCATAACGCATAACGCATAACGCATAACGCATAACGCATAACGCATAACGCATAACGCATAACGCATAACGCATAACGCATAACGCATAACGCATAACGCATAACGCATAACGCATAACGCATAACGCATAACGGATAACGCTTGACGCATAACGCATAACGCATAACGCATAACGCATAACGCATAACGCATAACGCATAACGCATAACGCATAACGCATAACGCTTAACGAATAACGCATAACGCATAACGCATAACGCATAACGCATAACGCATAACGCATAACGCATAACGCATAACGCATAACGCATAACGCATAACGCATAACGCATAACGCATAACGCATAACGCATAACGCATAACGCATAACGCATAACGCATAACGCATAACGCATAACGCATAACGCATAACGCATAACGCATAACGCATAACGCATAACGCATAACGCATAACGCATAACGCATAACGCATAAGGCATAACGCATAACGCATAACGCATAACGCATAACGCATAACGCATAACGCATAACGCATAACGCATAACGCATAACGCATAACGCATAACGCATAACGGATAACGCTTCACGCATAACGCATAACGCATAACGCATAACGCATAACGCATAACGCATAACGCATAACGCATAACGCATAACGCATAACGCATAACGCATAACGCATAACGCATAACGCATAACGCATAACGCATAACGAATAACGCATACCGCATAGCGCATAACGTATAACGCTTAACGATTAACGCATAACGCATAACGCATATTGCATAACGCTTAACGCATAACGCATAACGCATAACGCATAACGCATAACGCATAACGCATAACGCATAACGCATAACGCATAACGCATAACGCATAACGCATAACGCATAACGCATAACGCATAACGCATAACGCATAACGCATAACGCATAACGCATAACGCATAACGCATAACGCATAACGCATAACGCATAACGCATAACGCATAACGCATAACGCATAACGCATAACGCATAACGCATAACGCATAACGCATAACGCATAACGCATAACGCATAACGCATAACGCATAACGCATAACGCATAACGCATAACGCATAACGCATAACGCATAACGCATAACGCATAACGCATAACGCATAACGCATAACGCATAACGCATAACGCATAACGCATAACGCATAACGCATAACGCATAACGCATAACGCATAACGCATAACGCATAACGCATAACGCATAACGCATAACGCATAACGCATAACGCATAACGCATAACGCATAACGCATAACGCATAACGCATAACGCATAACGCATAACGCATAACGCATAACGCATAACGCATAACGCATAACGCATAACGCATAACGCATAACGCATAACGCATAACGCATAACGCATAACGCATAACGCATAACGCATAACGCATAACGCATAACGCATAACGCATAACGCATAACGCATAACGCATAACTCATAACGCATAACGCATAACGCATAACGCATAACGCATAACGCATAACGCATAACGCATAACGCATAACGCATAACGCATAACGCATAACGCATAACGCATAACGCATAACGCCTAACGCATAACGCATAACGCATAACGCATAACGCATAACGCATAACGCCTAACGCATAACGCATAACGCATAACGCTTAACGCATAACGCATAACGCATAACGGATAACGCTTGACGCATAACGCATAACGCATAACGCATAACGCATAACGCATAACGCATAACGCTTAACGAATAACGCATAACGCATAACGCATAACGCATAACGCATAACGCATAACGCATAACGCATAACGCATAACGCATAACGCATAACGCATAACGCATAACGCATAACGCATAACGCATAACGCATAACGCATAACGCATAACGCATAACGCATAACGCATAACGCATAACGCATAACGCATAACGCATAACGCATAACGCATAACGCATAACGCATAACGCATAACGCATAACGCATAACGCATAACGCATAACGCATAACGCATAACGCATAACGCATAACGCATAACGCATAACGCATAACGCATAACGCATAACGCATAACGCATAACGCCTAACGCATAACGCATAACGCATAACGCATAACGCATAACGCATAACGCATAACGCATAACGCATAACGCATAACGCATAACGCATAACGCATAACGCATAACGCATAACGCATAACGCATAACGCCTAACGCATAACGCATAACGCATAACGCATAACGCATAACGCATAACGCATAACGCATAACGCATAACGCATAACGCATAACGCATAACGCATAACGCATAACGCATAACGCATAACGCCTAACGCATAACGCATAACGCATAACGCATAACGCATAACGCCTAACGCATAACGCCTAACGCATAACGCATAACGCATAACGCTTAACGCATAACGCATAACGCATAACGGATAACGCTTGACGCATAACGCATAACGCATAACGCATAACGCATAACGCATAACGCATAACGCATAACGCTTAACGAATAACGCATAACGCATAACGCATAACGCATAACGCATAACGCATAACGCATAACGCATAACGCATAACGCATAACGCATAACGCATAACGCATAACGCATAACGCATAACGCATAACGCATAACGCATAACGCATAACGCATAACGCATAACGCATAACGCATAACGCATAACGCATAACGCATAACGCATAACGCATAACGCATAACGCATAACGCATAACGCATAACGCATAACGCATAACGCATAACGCATAACGCATAACGCATAACGCATAACGCATAACGCATAACGCATAACGCATAACGCATAACGCATAACGCATAACGCATAACGCATAACGCATAACGCATAACGCATAACGCATAACGCATAACGCATAACTCATAACGCATAACGCATAACGCATAACGCATAACGCATAACGCGTAACGCATAACGCCTAACGCATAACGCATAACGCATAACGCATAACGCATAACGCATAACGCATAACGCATAACGCATAACGCATAACGCATAACGCAAAACGCATAACGCATAACGCATAACGCATAACGCATAACGCATAACGCATAACGCATAACGCATAACGCATAACGCATAACGCATAACGCATAACGCATAACGCATAACGCATAACGCATAACGCATAACGCATAACGCATAACGCATAACGCATAACGCACAACGCACAACGCACAACGCACAACGCACAACGCACAACGCACAACGCACAACGCATAACGCATAACGCATAACGCACAACGCATAACGCATAACGCATAACGCATAACGCATAACGCATAACGCATAACGCATAACGCATAACGCATAACGCATAACGCATAACGCATAACGCATAACGCATAACGCATAACGCATAACGCATAACGCATAACGCATAACGCATAACGCATAACGCATAACGCATAACGCATAACGCATAACGCATAACGCATAACGCATAACGCATAACGCATAACGCATAACGCATAACGCATAACGCATAACGCCTAACGCATAACGCATAACGCATAACGCATAACGCCTAACGCATAACGCAAGACGCATAACGCATAACGCATAACGCATAACGGATAACGCTTGACGCATAACGCATAACACATAACGCATAACGCATAACGCATAACGCATAACGCATAACGCATAACGCATAACGCATAACGCATAACGCATAACGCATAACGCATAACGCATAACGCATAACGCATAACGCATAACGCATAACGCATAACGAATAACGCATACCGCATAGCGCATAACGTATAACGCTTAACGATTAACGCATAACGCATAACGCATATCGCATAACGCTTATCGCATAACGCATAACGCATAACGCATAACGCATAACGCATAACGCATAACGCATAACGCATAACGCATAACGCATAACGCATAACGCTTAACGAATAACGCATAACGCATAACGCATAACGCATAACGCATAACGCATAACGCATAACGCATAACGCATAACGCATAACGCATAACGCATAACGCATAACGCATAACGCATAACGCATAACGCATAACGCATAACGCATAACGCATAACGGATAACGCTTGACGCATAACGCATAACGCATAACGCATAACGCATAACGCATAACGCATAACGCATAACGCATAACGCATAACGCATAACGCATAACGCATAACGCATAACGCATGACGCATAACGCATAACGCATAACGCATAACGGATAACGCAAGACGCATAACGCATAACGCATAACGCATAACGCATAACGCATAACGCATAACGCATAACGCTTAACGAATAACGCATAACGCATAACGCATAACGCATAACGCATAACGAATAACGCATACCGCATAGCGCATAACGTATAACGCTTAACGATTAACGCATAACGCATAACGCATAACGCATAACGCTTAACGCATAACGCATAACGCATAACGCATAACGCATAACGCATAACGCATAACGCATAACGCATAACGCATAACGCATAACGCATAACGCATCGCGCATAACGCATAACGCATAACGCATAACGCATAACGCATAACGCATAACGCATAACGCATAACGCATAACGCATAACGCATAACGCATAACGCATAACGCATAACGCATAACGCATAACGCATAACGCATAACGCATAACGCCTAACGCATAACGCATAACGCATAACGCTTAACGCATAACGCATAACGCATAACGCATAACGCATAACGGATAACGCTTGACGCATAACGCATAACACATAACGCATAACGCATAACGCATAACGCATAACGCATAACGCATAACGCTTAACGAATAACGCATAACGCATAACGCATAACGCATAACGCATAACGAATAACGCATACCGCATAGCGCATAACGTATAACGCTTAACGATTAACGCATAACGCATAACGCATAACGCATAACGCTTAACGCATAACGCATAACGCATAACGCATAACGCATAACGCATAACGCATAACGCATAACGCATAACGCATAACGCATAATGCATAACGCATAAAGCATAACGCATAACGCACAACGCACAACGCACAACGCATAACGCATAACGCATAACGCATAACGCATAACGCATAACGCATAACGCATAACGCATAACGCATAACGCATAACGCATAACGCATAACGCATAACGCATAACGCATAACGCATAACGCATAACGCATAACGCATAACGCATAACGCATAACGCATAACGCATAACGCATAACGCATAACGCATAACGCATAACGCATAACGCATAACGCATAACGCATAACGCATAACGCATAACGCATAACGCATAACGCATAACGCATAACGCATAACGCATAATGCATAACGCATAACGCATAACGCATAACGCATAACGCATAACGCATAACGCATAACGCATAACGCATAACGCATAACGCATAACGCATAACGCATAACGCATAACGCATAACGCATAACGCATAACGCATAACGCATAACGCATAACGGATAACGCTTCACGCATAACGCATAACGCATAACGCATAACGCATAACGCATAACGCATAACGCATAACGCATAACGCATAACGCATAACGCATAACGCATAACGCATAACGCATAACGCATAACGCATAACGCATAACGCATAACGCATAACGCATAACGCATAACGCATAACGCATAACGAATAACGCATACCGCATAGCGCATAACGTATAACGCTTAACGATTAACGCATAACGCATAACGCATATTGCATAACGCTTAACGCATAACGCATAACGCATAACGCATAACGCATAACGCATAACGCATAACGCATAACGCATAACGCATAACGCATAACGCATAACGCATAACGCATAACGCATAACGCATAACGCATAACGCATAACGCTTAACGAATAACGCATAACGCATAACGCATAACGCATAACGCATAACGCATAACGCATAACGCATAACGCATAACGCATAACGCATAACGCATAACGCATAACGCATAACGCATAACGCATAACGCATAACGCATAACGCATAACGCATAACGCATAACGCATAACGCATAACGCATAACGCATAACGCATAACGCATAACGCATAACGCATAACGCATAACGCATAACGCATAACGCATAACGCATAACGCATAACGCATAACGCATAACGCATAACGCATAACGCATAACGCATAACGCATAACGCATAACGCATAACGCATAACGCATAACGCATAACGCATAACGCATAACGCATAACGCATAACGCATAACGCATAACGCATAACGCATAACGCATAACGCATAACGCATAACGCATAACGCATAACGCATAACGCATAACGCATAACGCATAACGCATAACGCATAACGCATAACGCATAACGCATAACGCATAACGCATAACGCATAACTCATAACGCATAACGCATAACGCATAACGCATAACGCATAACGCGTAACGCATAACGCCTAACGCATAACGCATAACGCATAACGCATAACGCATAACGCATAACGCATAACGCATAACGCATAACGCATAACGCATAACGCATAACGCAAAACGCATAACGCATAACGCATAACGCATAACGCATAACGCATAACGCATAACGCATAACGCATAACGCATAACGCATAACGCATAACGCATAACGCATAACGCATAACGCATAACGCATAACGCATAACGCATAACGCATAACGCATAACGCATAACGCATAACGCATAACGCATAACGCATAACGCACAACGCATAACGCATAACGCATAACGCATAACGCATAACGCATAACGCATAACGCATAACGCATAACGCATAACGCATAACGCATAACGCATAACGCATAACGCATAACGCATAACGCATAACGCATAACGCATAACGCATAACGCATAACGCATAACGCATAACGCATAACGCATAACGCATAACGCATAACGCATAACGCATAACGCATAACGCATAACGCATAACGCATAACGCATAACGCATAACGCATAACGCATAACGCCTAACGCATAACGCATAACGCATAACGCATAACGCCTAACGCATAACGCAAGACGCATAACGCATAACGCATAACGCATAACGGATAACGCTTGACGCATAACGCATAACACATAACGCATAACGCATAACGCATAACGCATAACGCATAACGCATAACGCATAACGCATAACGCATAACGCATAACGCATAACGCATAACGCATAACGCATAACGCATAACGCATAACGCATAACGCATAACGCATAACGAATAACGCATACCGCATAGCGCATAACGTATAACGCTTAACGATTAACGCATAACGCATAACGCATATCGCATAACGCTTATCGCATAACGCATAACGCATAACGCATAACGCATAACGCATAACGCATAACGCATAACGCATAACGCATAACGCATAACGCATAACGCTTAACGAATAACGCATAACGCATAACGCATAACGCATAACGCATAACGCATAACGCATAACGCATAACGCATAACGCATAACGCATAACGCATAACGCATAACGCATAACGCATAACGCATAACGCATAACGCATAACGCATAACGGATAACGCTTGACGCATAACGCATAACGCATAACGCATAACGCATAACGCATAACGCATAACGCATAACGCATAACGCATAACGCATAACGCATAACGCATAACGCATAACGCATAACGCATAACGCATAACGCATAACGCATAACGCATAACGCATAACGCATAACGCATAACGCATAACGCATAACGCATAACGCATAACGCATAACGCATAACGCATAACGCATAACGCATAACGCATAACGCATAACGCATAACGCATAACGCATAACGCATAACGCATAACGCATAACGCATAACGCATAACGCATAACGCATAACGCATAACGCATAACGCATAACGCATAACGCATAACGCATAACGCATAACGCATGACGCATAACGCATAACGCATAACGCATAACGGATAACGCAAGACGCATAACGCATAACGCATAACGCATAACGCATAACGCATAACGCATAACGCATAACGCTTAACGAATAACGCATAACGCATAACGCATAACGCATAACGCATAACGCATAACGAATAACGCATACCGCATAGCGCATAACGTATAACGCTTAACGATTAACGCATAACGCATAACGCATAACGCATAACGCTTAACGCATAACGCATAACGCATAACGCATAACGCATAACGCATAACGCATAACGCATAACGCATAACGCATAACGCATAACGCATAACGCATAACGCATCGCGCATAACGCATAACGCATAACGCATAACGCATAACGCATAACGCATAACGCATAACGCATAACGCATAACGCATAACGCATAACGCATAACGCATAACGCATAACGCATAACGCATAACGCATAACGCATAACGCATAACGCCTAACGCATAACGCATAACGCATAACGCTTAACGCATAACGCATAACGCATAACGCATAACGCATAACGGATAACGCTTGACGCATAACGCATAACACATAACGCATAACGCATAACGCATAACGCATAACGCATAACGCATAACGCTTAACGAATAACGCATAACGCATAACGCATAACGCATAACGCATAACGAATAACGCATACCGCATAGCGCATAACGTATAACGCTTAACGATTAACGCATAACGCATAACGCATAACGCATAACGCTTAACGCATAACGCATAACGCATAACGCATAACGCATAACGCATAACGCATAACGCATAACGCATAACGCATAACGCATAATGCATAACGCATAAAGCATAACGCATAACGCACAACGCACAACGCACAACGCATAACGCATAACGCATAACGCATAACGCATAACGCATAACGCATAACGCATAACGCATAACGCATAACGCATAACGCATAACGCATAACGCATAACGCATAACGCATAACGCATAACGCATAACGCATAACGCATAACGCATAACGCATAACGCATAACGCATAACGCATAACGCATAACGCATAACGCATAACGCATAACGCATAACGCATAACGCATAACGCATAACGCATAACGCATAACGCATAACGCATAACGCATAACGCATAACGCATAACGCATAATGCATAACGCATAACGCATAACGCATAACGCATAACGCATAACGCATAACGCATAACGCATAACGCATAACGCATAACGCATAACGCATAACGCATAACGCATAACGCATAACGCATAACGCATAACGCATAACGCATAACGCATAACGCATAACGCATAACGCATAACGGATAACGCTTCACGCATAACGCATAACGCATAACGCATAACGCATAACGCATAACGCATAACGCATAACGCATAACGCATAACGCATAACGCATAACGCATAACGCATAACGCATAACGCATAACGCATAACGCATAACGCATAACGCATAACGCATAACGCATAACGAATAACGCATACCGCATAGCGCATAACGTATAACGCTTAACGATTAACGCATAACGCATAACGCATATTGCATAACGCTTAACGCATAACGCATAACGCATAACGCATAACGCATAACGCATAACGCATAACGCATAACGCATCGCGCATAACGCATCGCGCATAACGCATAACGCATAACGCATAACGCATAACGCATAACGCATAACGCATAACGCATAACGCATAACGCATAACGCATAACGCATAACGCATAACGCATAACGCATAACGCATAACGCATAACGCATAACGCATAACGCATAACGCATAACGCATAACGCATAACGCATAACGCATAACGCATAACGCATAACGCATAACGCATAACGCATAACGCATAACGCATAACGCATAACGCATAACGCATAACGCATAACGCATAACGCATAACGCATAACGCATAACGCATAACGCATAACGCATAACGCATAACGCATAACGCATAACGCATAACGCATAACGCATAACGCATAACGCATAACGCATAACGCATAACGCATAACGCATAACGCATAACGCATAACGCATAACGCATAACGCATAACGCATAACGCATAACGCATAACGCATAACGCATAACGCATAACGCATAACGCATAACGCATAACGCATAACGCATAACGCATAACGCATAACGCATAACGCATAACGCATAACGCATAACGCATAACGCATAACTCATAACGCATAACGCATAACGCATAACGCATAACGCATAACGCATAACGCATAACGCATAACGCATAACGCATAACGCATAACGCATAACGCATAACGCATAACGCATAACGCATAACGCATAACGCATAACGCATAACGCATAACGCCTAACGCATAACGCATAACGCATAACGCATAACGCCTAACGCATAACGCCTAACGCATAACGCATAACGCATAACGCTTAACGCATAACGCATAACGCATAACGGATAACGCTTGACGCATAACGCATAACGCATAACGCATAACGCATAACGCATAACGCATAACGCATAACGCATAACGCATAACGCATAACGCATAACGCATAACGCATAACGCATAACGCATAACGCATAACGCATAACGCATAACGCATAACGCATAACGCATAACGCATAACGCATAACGCATAACGCATAACGCATAACGCATAACGCATAACGCATAACGCATAACGCGTAACGCGTAACGCGTAACGCATAACGCATAACGCATAACGCATAACGCATAACGCATAACGCATAACGCATAACGCATAACGCATAACGCATAACGCATAACGCATAACGCATAACGCATAACGCATAACGCATAACGCATAACGCATAACGCATAACGCATAACGCATAGCCCATAACGCATAACGCACAACGCACAACGCACAACGCACAACGCACAACGCACAACGCATAACGCATAACGCATAACGCATAACGCATAACGCATAACGCATAACGCGAAACGCATAACGCGAAACGCATAACGCATAACGCATAACGCATAACGCATAACGCATAACGCATAACGCATAACGCATAACGCATAACGCATAACGCATAACGCATAACGCATAACGCATAACGCATAACGCATAACGCATAACGCATAACGCATAACGCATAACGCATAACGCATAACGCATAACGCATAACGCATAACGCATAACGCCTAACGCATAACGCATAACGCATAACGCATAACGCCTAACGCATAACGCATAACGCATAACGCTTAACGCATAACGCATAACGCATAACGCATAACGGATAACGCTTGACGCATAACGCATAACACATAACGCATAACGCATAACGCATAACGCATAACGCATAACGCATAACGCATAACGCATAACGCATAACGCGTAACGCATAGCTCATAACGCATAACGCATAACGCATAACGCATAACGCATAACGCAAAACGCATAACGCATAACGCATAACGCATAACGCATAACGCATAACGCATAACGCATAACGCATAACGCATAACGCATAACGCATAACGCATAACGAATAACGCATACCGCATAGCGCATAACGTATAACGCTTAACGATTAACGCATAACGCATAACGCATATCGCATAACGCTTAACGCATAACGCATAACGCATAACGCATAACGCATAACGCATAACGCATAACGCATAACGCATAACGCATAACGCATAACGCATAACGCATAACGCATAACGCATAACGCATCGCGCATAACGCATAACGCATAACGCATAACGCATAACGCATAACGCATAACGCATAACGCATAACGCATAACGCATAACGCATAACGCATAACGCATAACGCATAACGCATAACGCATAACGCATAACGCATAAAGCATAACGCATAACGCACAACGCACAACGCACAACGCACAACGCATAACGCATAACGCATAACGCATAACGCATAACGCATAACGCATAACGCATAACGCATAACGCATAACGCATAACGCATAACGCATAACGCATAACGCATAACGCATATCGCATAACGCATAACGCATAACGCATAACGCATAACGCATAACGCATAACGCATAACGCATAACGCATAAAGCATAACGCATAACGCATAACGCATAACGCATAACGCATAACGCATAACGCATAACGCATAACGCATAACGCATAACGCATAACGCATAACGCATAACGCATAACGCATAACGCATAACGCATAACGCATAACGCATAACGCATAACGCATAACGCATAACGCATAACGCATAACGCATAACGCATAACGCATAACGCATAACGCATAACGCATAACGCATAACGCATAACGCATAACGCATAACGCATAACGCATAACGCATAACGCATAACGCATAACGCATAACGCATAACGCATAACGCATAACGCATAACGCATAACGCATAACGCATAACGCATAACGCATAACGCATAACGCATAACGCATAAGGCATAACGCATAACGCATAACGCATAACGCATAACGCATAACGCATAACGCATAACGCATAACGCATAACGCATAACGCATAACGCATAACGGATAACGCTTCACGCATAACGCATAACGCATAACGCATAACGCATAACGGATAACGCTTCACGCATAACGCATAACGCATAACGCATAACGCATAACGCATAACGCATAACGCATAACGCATAACGCATAACGAATAACGCATACCGCATAGCGCATAACGTATAACGCTTAACGATTAACGCATAACGCATAACGCATATTGCATAACGCTTAACGCATAACGCATAACGCATAACGCATAACGCATAACGCATAACGCATAACGCATAACGCATAACGCATAACGCATAACGCATAACGCATAACGCATAACGCATAACGCATAACGCATAACGCATAACGCATAACGCATAACGCATAACGCATAACGCATAACGCATAACGCATAACGCATAACGCATAACGCATAACGCATAACGCATAACGCATAACGCATAACGCATAACGCATAACGCATAACGCATAACGCATAACGCATAACGCATAACGCATAACGCATAACGCATAACGCATAACGCATAACGCATAACGCATAACGCATAACGCATAACGCATAACGCATAACGCATAACGCATAACGCATAACGCATAACGCATAACGCATAACGCATAACGCATAACGCATAACGCATAACGCATAACGCATAACGCATAACGCATAACGCATAACGCATAACGCATAACGCATAACGCATAACGCATAACGCATAACGCATAACGCATAACGCATAACGCATAACGCATAACGCATAACGCATAACGCATAACTCATAACGCATAACGCATAACGCATAACGCATAACGCATAACGCATAACGCATAACGCATAACGCATAACGCATAACGCATAACGCATAACGCATAACGCATAACGCATAACGCATAACGCCTAACGCATAACGCATAACGCATAACGCATAACGCATAACGCATAACGCATAACGCCTAACGCATAACGCATAACGCATAACGCTTAACGCATAACGCATAACGCATAACGGATAACGCTTGACGCATAACGCATAACGCATAACGCATAACGCATAACGCATAACGCATAACGCTTAACGAATAACGCATAACGCATAACGCATAACGCATAACGCATAACGCATAACGCATAACGCATAACGCATAACGCATAACGCATAACGCATAACGCATAACGCATAACGCATAACGCATAACGCATAACGCATAACGCATAACGCATAACGCATAACGCATAACGCATAACGCATAACGCATAACGCATAACGCCTAACGCATAACGCATAACGCATAACGCATAACGCATAACGCATAACGCATAACGCATAACGCATAACGCATAACGCATAACGCATAACGCATAACGCATAACGCATAACGCCTAACGCATAACGCATAACGCATAACGCATAACGCATAACGCATAACGCATAACGCATAACGCATAACGCATAACGCATAACGCATAACGCATAACGCATAACGCCTAACGCATAACGCATAACGCATAACGCCTAACGCATAACGCCTAACGCATAACGCATAACGCATAACGCTTAACGCATAACGCATAACGCATAACGGATAACGCTTGACGCATAACGCATAACGCATAACGCATAACGCATAACGGATAACGCTTGACGCATAACGCATAACGCATAACGCATAACGCATAACGCATAACGCATAACGCATAACGCTTAACGAATAACGCATAACGCATAACGCATAACGCATAACGCATAACGCATAACGCATAACGCATAACGCATAACGCATAACGCATAACGCATAACGCATAACGCATAACGCATAACGCATAACGCATAACGCATAACGCATAACGCATAACGCATAACGCATAACGCATAACGCATAACGCATAACGCATAACGCATAACGCATAACGCATAACGCATAACGCATAACGCATAACGCATAACGCATAACGCATAACGCATAACGCATAACGCATAACGCATAACGCATAACGCATAACGCATAACGCATAACGCATAACGCATAACGCATAACGCATAACGCATAACGCATAACTCATAACGCATAACGCATAACGCATAACGCATAACGCATAACGCGTAACGCATAACGCCTAACGCATAACGCATAACGCATAACGCATAACGCATAACGCATAACGCATAACGCATAACGCATAACGCATAACGCAAAACGCATAACGCATAACGCATAACGCATAACGCATAACGCATAACGCATAACGCATAACGCATAACGCATAACGCATAACGCATAACGCATAACGCATAACGCATAACGCATAACGCATAACGCATAACGCATAACGCATAACGCATAACGCATAACGCATAACGCATAACGCATAACGCATAACGCATAACGCATAACGCATAACTCATAACGCATAACGCATAACGCATAACGCATAACGCATAACGCGTAACGCATAACGCCTAACGCATAACGCATAACGCATAACGCATAACGCATAACGCATAACGCATAACGCATAACGCATAACGCATAACGCATAACGCAAAACGCATAACGCATAACGCATAACGCATAACGCATAACGCATAACGCATAACGCATAACGCATAACGCATAACGCATAACGCATAACGCATAACGCATAACGCATAACGCATAACGCATAACGCATAACGCATAACGCATAACGCATAACGCATAACGCACAACGCACAACGCACAACGCACAACGCACAACGCACAACGCACAACGCACAACGCATAACGCATAACGCATAACGCACAACGCATAACGCATAACGCATAACGCATAACGCATAACGCATAACGCATAACGCATAACGCATAACGCATAACGCATAACGCATAACGCATAACGCATAACGCATAACGCATAACGCATAACGCATAACGCATAACGCATAACGCATAACGCATAACGCATAACGCATAACGCATAACGCATAACGCATAACGCATAACGCATAACGCATAACGCATAACGCATAACGCATAACGCATAACGCATAACGCATAACGCATAACGCCTAACGCATAACGCATAACGCATAACGCATAACGCCTAACGCATAACGCAAGACGCATAACGCATAACGCATAACGCATAACGGATAACGCTTGACGCATAACGCATAACACATAACGCATAACGCATAACGCATAACGCATAACGCATAACGCATAACGCATAACGCATAACGCATAACGCATAACGCATAACGCATAACGCATAACGCATAACGCATAACGCATAACGCATAACGCATAACGCATAACGCATAACGCATAACGCATAACGCATAACGCATAACGCATAACTCATAACGCATAACGCATAACGCATAACGCATAACGCATAACGCGTAACGCATAACGCCTAACGCATAACGCATAACGCATAACGCATAACGCATAACGCATAACGCATAACGCATAACGCATAACGCATAACGCAAAACGCATAACGCATAACGCATAACGCATAACGCATAACGCATAACGCATAACGCATAACGCATAACGCATAACGCATAACGCATAACGCATAACGCATAACGCATAACGCATAACGCATAACGCATAACGCATAACGCATAACGCATAACGCATAACGCATAACGCATAACGCATAACGCATAACGCATAACGCATAACGCATAACTCATAACGCATAACGCATAACGCATAACGCATAACGCATAACGCGTAACGCATAACGCCTAACGCATAACGCATAACGCATAACGCATAACGCATAACGCATAACGCATAACGCATAACGCATAACGCATAACGCATAACGCAAAACGCATAACGCATAACGCATAACGCATAACGCATAACGCATAACGCATAACGCATAACGCATAACGCATAACGCATAACGCATAACGCATAACGCATAACGCATAACGCATAACGCATAACGCATAACGCATAACGCATAACGCATAACGCATAACGCACAACGCACAACGCACAACGCACAACGCACAACGCACAACGCACAACGCACAACGCATAACGCATAACGCATAACGCACAACGCATAACGCATAACGCATAACGCATAACGCATAACGCATAACGCATAACGCATAACGCATAACGCATAACGCATAACGCATAACGCATAACGCATAACGCATAACGCATAACGCATAACGCATAACGCATAACGCATAACGCATAACGCATAACGCATAACGCATAACGCATAACGCATAACGCATAACGCATAACGCATAACGCATAACGCATAACGCATAACGCATAACGCATAACGCATAACGCATAACGCATAACGCATAACGCATAACGCCTAACGCATAACGCATAACGCATAACGCATAACGCCTAACGCATAACGCAAGACGCATAACGCATAACGCATAACGCATAACGGATAACGCTTGACGCATAACGCATAACACATAACGCATAACGCATAACGCATAACGCATAACGCATAACGCATAACGCATAACGCATAACGCATAACGCATAACGCATAACGCATAACGCATAACGCATAACGCATAACGAATAACGCATACCGCATAGCGCATAACGTATAACGCTTAACGATTAACGCATAACGCATAACGCATATCGCATAACGCTTATCGCATAACGCATAACGCATAACGCATAACGCATAACGCATAACGCATAACGCATAACGCATAACGCATAACGCATAACGCATAACGCATAACGCATAACGCTTAACGAATAACGCATAACGCATAACGCATAACGCATAACGCATAACGCATAACGCATAACGCATAACGCATAACGCATAACGCATAACGCATAACGCATAACGCATAACGCATAACGCATAACGCATAACGCATAACGCATAACGCATAACGCATAACGCATAACGCATAACGCATAACGCATAACGGATAACGCTTGACGCATAACGCATAACGCATAACGCATAACGCATAACGCATAACGCATAACGCATAACGCATAACGCATAACGCATAACGCATAACGCTTAACGAATAACGCATAACGCATAACGCATAACGCATAACGCATAACGCATAACGCATAACGCATAACGCATAACGCATAACGCATAACGCATAACGCATAACGCATAACGCATAACGCATAACGCATAACGCATAACGCATAACGCATAACGCATAACGCATAACGCATAACGCATAACGCATAACGCATAACGCATAACGCATAACGCATAACGCATAACGCATAACGCATAACGCATAAGGCATAACGCATAACGCATAACGCATAACGCATAACGCATAACGCATAACGCATAACGCATAACGCATAACGCATAACGCATAACGCATAACGCATAACGGATAACGCTTCACGCATAACGCATAACGCATAACGCATAACGCATAACGCATAACGCATAACGCATAACGCATAACGCATAACGCATAACGCATAACGCATAACGCATAACGCATAACGCATAACGCATAACGCATAACGCATAACGAATAACGCATACCGCATAGCGCATAACGTATAACGCTTAACGATTAACGCATAACGCATAACGCATATTGCATAACGCTTAACGCATAACGCATAACGCATAACGCATAACGCATAACGCATAACGCATAACGCATAACGCATAACGCATAACGCATAACGCATAACGCATAACGCATAACGCATAACGCATAACGCATAACGCATAACGCATAACGCATAACGCATAACGCATAACGCATAACGCATAACGCATAACGCATAACGCATAACGCATAACGCATAACGCATAACGCATAACGCATAACGCATAACGCATAACGCATAACGCATAACGCATAACGCATAACGCATAACGCATAACGCATAACGCATAACGCATAACGCATAACGCATAACGCATAACGCATAACGCATAACGCATAACGCATAACGCATAACGCATAACGCATAACGCATAACGCATAACGCATAACGCATAACGCATAACGCATAACGCATAACGCATAACGCATAACGCATAACGCATAACGCATAACGCATAACGCATAACGCATAACGCATAACGCATAACGCATAACGCATAACGCATAACGCATAACGCATAACGCATAACGCATAACGCATAACGCATAACGCATAACGCATAACGCATAACGCATAACGCATAACGCATAACGCATAACGCATAACGCATAACGCATAACGCATAACGCATAACGCATAACGCATAACGCAATAACGCATAACGCATAACGCATAACGCATAACGCATAACGCATAACGCATAACGCATAACGCATAACGCATAACTCATAACGCATAACGCATAACGCATAACGCATAACGCATAACGCATAACGCATAACGCATAACGCATAACGCATAACGCATAACGCCTAACGCATAACGCATAACGCATAACGCTTAACGCATAACGCATAACGCATAACGGATAACGCTTGACGCATAACGCATAACGCATAACGCATAACGCATAACGCATAACGCATAACGCTTAACGAATAACGCATAACGCATAACGCATAACGCATAACGCATAACGCATAACGCATAACGCATAACGCATAACGCATAACGCATAACGCATAACGCATAACGCATAACGCATAACGCATAACGCATAACGCATAACGCATAACGCATAACGCATAACGCATAACGCATAACGCATAACGCATAACGCATAACGCATAACGCATAACGCATAACGCATAACGCATAACGCATAACGCATAACGCATAACGCATAACGCATAACGCATAACGCATAACGCATAACGCATAACGCATAACGCATAACGCATAACGCATAACGCATAACGCATAACGCATAACGCATAACGCCTAACGCATAACGCATAACGCATAACGCATAACGCATAACGCATAACGCATAACGCATAACGCATAACGCATAACGCATAACGCATAACGCATAACGCATAACGCATAACGCATAACGCATAACGCCTAACGCATAACGCATAACGCATAACGCATAACGCATAACGCATAACGCATAACGCATAACGCATAACGCATAACGCATAACGCATAACGCATAACGCATAACGCATAACGCCTAACGCATAACGCATAACGCATAACGCATAACGCATAACGCCTAACGCATAACGCCTAACGCATAACGCATAACGCATAACGCTTAACGCATAACGCATAACGCATAACGGATAACGCTTGACGCATAACGCATAACGCATAACGCATAACGCATAACGCATAACGCATAACGCATAACGCTTAACGAATAACGCATAACGCATAACGCATAACGCATAACGCATAACGCATAACGCATAACGCATAACGCATAACGCATAACGCATAACGCATAACGCATAACGCATAACGCATAACGCATAACGCATAACGCATAACGCATAACGCATAACGCATAACGCATAACGCATAACGCATAACGCATAACGCATAACGCATAACGCATAACGCATAACGCATAACGCATAACGCATAACGCATAACGCATAACGCATAACGCATAACGCATAACGCATAACGCATAACGCATAACGCATAACGCATAACGCATAACGCATAACGCATAACGCATAACGCATAACGCATAACGCATAACGCATAACGCATAACGCATAACGCATAACGCATAACTCATAACGCATAACGCATAACGCATAACGCATAACGCATAACGCGTAACGCATAACGCCTAACGCATAACGCATAACGCATAACGCATAACGCATAACGCATAACGCATAACGCATAACGCATAACGCATAACGCATAACGCAAAACGCATAACGCATAACGCATAACGCATAACGCATAACGCATAACGCATAACGCATAACGCATAACGCATAACGCATAACGCATAACGCATAACGCATAACGCATAACGCATAACGCATAACGCATAACGCATAACGCATAACGCATAACGCATAACGCACAACGCACAACGCATAACGCACAACGCACAACGCACAACGCACAACGCACAACGCATAACGCATAACGCATAACGCACAACGCATAACGCATAACGCATAACGCATAACGCATAACGCATAACGCATAACGCATAACGCATAACGCATAACGCATAACGCATAACGCATAACGCATAACGCATAACGCATAACGCATAACGCATAACGCATAACGCATAACGCATAACGCATAACGCATAACGCATAACGCATAACGCATAACGCATAACGCATAACGCATAACGCATAACGCATAACGCATAACGCATAACGCATAACGCCTAACGCATAACGCATAACGCATAACGCATAACGCCTAACGCATAACGCAAGACGCATAACGCATAACGCATAACGCATAACGGATAACGCTTGACGCATAACGCATAACACATAACGCATAACGCATAACGCATAACGCATAACGCATAACGCATAACGCATAACGCATAACGCATAACGCATAACGCATAACGCATAACGCATAACGCATAACGCATAACGCATAACGCATAACGCATAACGAATAACGCATACCGCATAGCGCATAACGTATAACGCTTAACGATTAACGCATAACGCATAACGCATATCGCATAACGCTTATCGCATAACGCATAACGCATAACGCATAACGCATAACGCATAACGCATAACGCATAACGCATAACGCATAACGCATAACGCATAACGCATAACGCTTAACGAATAACGCATAACGCATAACGCATAACGCATAACGCATAACGCATAACGCATAACGCATAACGCATAACGCATAACGCATAACGCATAACGCATAACGCATAACGCATAACGCATAACGCATAACGCATAACGCATAACGCATAACGCATAACGCATAACGCATAACGGATAACGCTTGACGCATAACGCATAACGCATAACGCATAACGCATAACGCATAACGCATAACGCATAACGCATAACGCATAACGCATAACGCATAACGCATAACGCATAACGCATAACGCATAACGCATAACGCATAACGCATAACGCATAACGCATAACGCATAACGCATAACGCATAACGCATAACGCATAACGCATAACGCATAACGCATAACGCATAACGCATAACGCATAACGCATAACGCATAACGCATAACGCATAACGCATAACGCATAACGCATAACGCATAACGCATAACGCATAACGCATAACGCATAACGCATAACGCATAACGCATAACGCATAACGCATAACGCATAACGCATAACGCATAACGCATAACGCATAACGCATAACGCATAACGCATAACGCATGACGCATAACGCATAACGCATAACGCATAACGGATAACGCAAGACGCATAACGCATAACGCATAACGCATAACGCATAACGCATAACGCATAACGCATAACGCTTAACGAATAACGCATAACGCATAACGCATAACGCATAACGCATAACGAATAACGCATACCGCATAGCGCATAACGTATAACGCTTAACGATTAACGCATAACGCATAACGCATAACGCATAACGCTTAACGCATAACGCATAACGCATAACGCATAACGCATAACGCATAACGCATAACGCATAACGCATAACGCATAACGCATAACGCATAACGCATCGCGCATAACGCATAACGCATAACGCATAACGTATAACGCATAACGCATAACGCATAACGCATAACGCATAACGCATAACGCATAACGCATAACGCATAACGCATAACGCATAACGCATAACGCATAACGCATAACGCATAACGCCTAACGCATAACGCATAACGCATAACGCTTAACGCATAACGCATAACGCATAACGCATAACGCATAACGGATAACGCTTGACGCATAACGCATAACACATAACGCATAACGCATAACGCATAACGCATAACGCATAACGCATAACGCTTAACGAATAACGCATAACGCATAACGCATAACGCATAACGCATAACGAATAACGCATACCGCATAGCGCATAACGTATAACGCTTAACGATTAACGCATAACGCATAACGCATAACGCATAACGCTTAACGCATAACGCATAACGCATAACGCATAACGCATAACGCATAACGCATAACGCATAACGCATAACGCATAACGCATAATGCATAACGCATAAAGCATAACGCATAACGCACAACGCACAACGCACAACGCATAACGCATAACGCATAACGCATAACGCATAACGCATAACGCATAACGCATAACGCATAACGCATAACGCATAACGCATAACGCATAACGCATAACGCATAACGCATAACGCATAACGCATAACGCATAACGCATAACGCATAACGCATAACGCATAACGCATAACGCATAACGCATAACGCATAACGCATAACGCATAACGCATAACGCATAACGCATAACGCATAACGCATAACGCATAACGCATAACGCATAACGCATAAGGCATAACGCATAACGCATAACGCATAACGCATAACGCATAACGCATAACGCATAACGCATAACGCATAACGCATAACGCATAACGCATAACGCATAACGCATAACGCATAACGCATAACGCATAACGCATAACGCATAACGCATAACGCATAACGCATAACGGATAACGCTTCACGCATAACGCATAACGCATAACGCATAACGCATAACGCATAACGCATAACGCATAACGCATAACGCATAACGCATAACGCATAACGCATAACGCATAACGCATAACGCATAACGCATAACGCATAACGCATAACGCATAACGCATAACGCATAACGAATAACGCATACCGCATAGCGCATAACGTATAACGCTTAACGATTAACGCATAACGCATAACGCATATTGCATAACGCTTAACGCATAACGCATAACGCATAACGCATAACGCATAACGCATAACGCATAACGCATCGCGCATAACGCATCGCGCATAACGCATAACGCATAACGCATAACGCATAACGCATAACGCATAACGCATAACGCATAACGCATAACGCATAACGCATAACGCATAACGCATAACGCATAACGCATAACGCATAACGCATAACGCATAACGCATAACGCATAACGCATAACGCATAACGCATAACGCATAACGCATAACGCATAACGCATAACGCATAACGCATAACGCATAACGCATAACGCATAACGCATAACGCATAACGCATAACGCATAACGCATAACGCATAACGCATAACGCATAACGCATAACGCATAACGCATAACGCATAACGCATAACGCATAACGCATAACGCATAACGCATAACGCATAACGCATAACGCATAACGCATAACGCATAACGCATAACGCATAACGCATAACGCATAACGCATAACGCATAACGCATAACGCATAACGCATAACGCATAACGCATAACGCATAACGCATAACGCATAACGCATAACGCATAACGCATAACGCATAACTCATAACGCATAACGCATAACGCATAACGCATAACGCATAACGCATAACGCATAACGCATAACGCATAACGCATAACGCATAACGCATAACGCATAACGCATAACGCATAACGCATAACGCATAACGCATAACGCATAACGCATAACGCATAACGCCTAACGCATAACGCATAACGCATAACGCATAACGCCTAACGCATAACGCCTAACGCATAACGCATAACGCATAACGCTTAACGCATAACGCATAACGCATAACGGATAACGCTTGACGCATAACGCATAACGCATAACGCATAACGCATAACGCATAACGCATAACGCATAACTCATAACGCATAACGCATAACGCATAACGCATAACGCATAACGCATAACGCATAACGCATAACGCATAACGCATAACGCATAACGCATAACGCATAACGCATAACGCATAACGCATAACGCATAACGCATAACGCATAACGCATAACGCATAACGCATAACGCGTAACGCGTAACGCGTAACGCATAACGCATAACGCATAACGCATAACGCATAACGCATAACGCATAACGCATAACGCATAACGCATAACGCATAACGCATAACGCATAACGCATAACGCATAACGCATAACGCATAACGCATAACGCATAACGCATAACGCATAACGCATAGCCCATAACGCATAACGCACAACGCACAACGCACAACGCACAACGCACAACGCACAACGCATAACGCATAACGCATAACGCATAACGCATAACGCATAACGCATAACGCGAAACGCATAACGCGAAACGCATAACGCATAACGCATAACGCATAACGCATAACGCATAACGCATAACGCATAACGCATAACGCATAACGCATAACGCATAACGCATAACGCATAACGCATAACGCATAACGCATAACGCATAACGCATAACGCATAACGCATGACGCATAACGCATAACGCATAACGCATAACGCATAACGCCTAACGCATAACGCATAACGCATAACGCATAACGCCTAACGCATAACGCATAACGCATAACGCTTAACGCATAACGCATAACGCATAACGCATAACGGATAACGCTTGACGCATAACGCATAACGCATAACGCATAACGCATAACGCATAACGCATAACGCATAACGCATAACGCGTAACGCATAGCTCATAACGCATAACGCATAACGCATAACGCATAACGCATAACGCAAAACGCATAACGCATAACGCATAACGCATAACGCATAACGCATAACGCATAACGCATAACGCATAACGCATAACGCATAACGCATAACGCATAACGCATAACGAATAACGCATACCGCATAGCGCATAACGTATAACGCTTAACGATTAACGCATAACGCATAACGCATATCGCATAACGCTTAACGCATAACGCATAACGCATAACGCATAACGCATAACGCATAACGCATAACGCATAACGCATAACGCATAACGCATAACGCATAACGCATAACGCATAACGCATAACTCATAACGCATAACGCATAACGCATAACGCATAACGCATAACGCGTAACGCATAACGCCTAACGCATAACGCATAACGCATAACGCATAACGCATAACGCATAACGCATAACGCATAACGCATAACGCATAACGCATAACGCAAAACGCATAACGCATAACGCATAACGCATAACGCATAACGCATAACGCATAACGCATAACGCATAACGCATAACGCATAACGCATAACGCATAACGCATAACGCATAACGCATAACGCATAACGCATAACGCATAACGCATAACGCACAACGCACAACGCACAACGCACAACGCACAACGCACAACGCACAACGCACAACGCATAACGCATAACGCATAACGCACAACGCATAACGCATAACGCATAACGCATAACGCATAACGCATAACGCATAACGCATAACGCATAACGCATAACGCATAACGCATAACGCATAACGCATAACGCATAACGCATAACGCATAACGCATAACGCATAACGCATAACGCATAACGCATAACGCATAACGCATAACGCATAACGCATAACGCATAACGCATAACGCATAACGCATAACGCATAACGCATAACGCATAACGCATAACGCATAACGCATAACGCATAACGCCTAACGCATAACGCATAACGCATAACGCATAACGCCTAACGCATAACGCAAGACGCATAACGCATAACGCATAACGCATAACGGATAACGCTTGACGCATAACGCATAACACATAACGCATAACGCATAACGCATAACGCATAACGCATAACGCATAACGCATAACGCATAACGCATAACGCATAACGCATAACGCATAACGCATAACGCATAACGCATAACGCATAACGCATAACGCATAACGAATAACGCATACCGCATAGCGCATAACGTATAACGCTTAACGATTAACGCATAACGCATAACGCATATCGCATAACGCTTATCGCATAACGCATAACGCATAACGCATAACGCATAACGCATAACGCATAACGCATAACGCATAACGCATAACGCATAACGCATAACGCATAACGCATAACGCTTAACGAATAACGCATAACGCATAACGCATAACGCATAACGCATAACGCATAACGCATAACGCATAACGCATAACGCATAACGCATAACGCATAACGCATAACGCATAACGCATAACGCATAACGCATAACGCATAACGCATAACGCATAACGCATAACGCATAACGCATAACGCATAACGCATAACGCATAACGCATAACGCATAACGCATAACGCATAACGCATAACGCATAACGCATAACGCATAACGCATAACGCATAACGCATAACGCATAACGCATAACGCATAACGCATAACGCATAACGCATAACGCATAACGCATAACGCATAACGCATAACGCATAACGCATAACGCATAACGCATAACGCATAACGCATAACGCATAACTCATAACGCATAACGCATAACGCATAACGCATAACGCATAACGCGTAACGCATAACGCCTAACGCATAACGCATAACGCATAACGCATAACGCATAACGCATAACGCATAACGCATAACGCATAACGCATAACGCATAACGCAAAACGCATAACGCATAACGCATAACGCATAACGCATAACGCATAACGCATAACGCATAACGCATAACGCATAACGCATAACGCATAACGCATAACGCATAACGCATAACGCATAACGCATAACGCATAACGCATAACGCATAACGCATAACGCACAACGCACAACGCACAACGCACAACGCACAACGCACAACGCACAACGCACAACGCATAACGCATAACGCATAACGCACAACGCATAACGCATAACGCATAACGCATAACGCATAACGCATAACGCATAACGCATAACGCATAACGCATAACGCATAACGCATAACGCATAACGCATAACGCATAACGCATAACGCATAACGCATAACGCATAACGCATAACGCATAACGCATAACGCATAACGCATAACGCATAACGCATAACGCATAACGCATAACGCATAACGCATAACGCATAACGCATAACGCATAACGCATAACGCATAACGCCTAACGCATAACGCATAACGCATAACGCATAACGCCTAACGCATAACGCAAGACGCATAACGCATAACGCATAACGCATAACGGATAACGCTTGACGCATAACGCATAACACATAACGCATAACGCATAACGCATAACGCATAACGCATAACGCATAACGCATAACGCATAACGCATAACGCATAACGCATAACGCATAACGCATAACGCATAACGCATAACGCATAACGCATAACGCATAACGAATAACGCATACCGCATAGCGCATAACGTATAACGCTTAACGATTAACGCATAACGCATAACGCATATCGCATAACGCTTATCGCATAACGCATAACGCATAACGCATAACGCATAACGCATAACGCATAACGCATAACGCATAACGCATAACGCATAACGCATAACGCTTAACGAATAACGCATAACGCATAACGCATAACGCATAACGCATAACGCATAACGCATAACGCATAACGCATAACGCATAACGCATAACGCATAACGCATAACGCATAACGCATAACGCATAACGCATAACGCATAACGCATAACGCATAACGGATAACGCTTGACGCATAACGCATAACGCATAACGCATAACGCATAACGCATAACGCATAACGCATAACGCATAACGCATAACGCATAACGCATAACGCATAACGCATAACGCATGACGCATAACGCATAACGCATAACGCATAACGGATAACGCAAGACGCATAACGCATAACGCATAACGCATAACGCATAACGCATAACGCATAACGCATAACGCTTAACGAATAACGCATAACGCATAACGCATAACGCATAACGCATAACGAATAACGCATACCGCATAGCGCATAACGTATAACGCTTAACGATTAACGCATAACGCATAACGCATAACGCATAACGCTTAACGCATAACGCATAACGCATAACGCATAACGCATAACGCATAACGCATAACGCATAACGCATAACGCATAACGCATAACGCATAACGCATCGCGCATAACGCATAACGCATAACGCATAA